>NW_024879543.1:278337-414218 GCF_009819885.2 Catharus ustulatus
TGCTTTTCTCTCACTGGTGCAGTTCTGCCAAGTGTGAGAGCAGAGGAGGCTCTCTTGGGGCCAGGTACCGACCATCACAGCACTGAAAAACATCTCTGATCAGAGCCCAGCCCTTCATTTCTCTGTTCCAAGGGAAAAGCCATTCTGTGTGAACTGATTGATTAAACAGTGTTTCCTCCCTCCCAGGTCACAGCTGTCATGGGGAACATCACAGGAGAGGAAACAACCAGAACAAATTAAACTGAGTAAAGTGTGGTTTAACCTAAAAGTGCAGAAGTGAAGATGTGTTAAACCTAAACCTGTTGTTCCCATTTACAGCTGTCCTGAGCTCATGGTACGAACACCAGGTGCTGGACTCAGCTGCTCACACAAAAACTTCTCATGAGAACAGAGTGACCCCGGACTGTCCATCCATGGACCTCCAGAACAGCACAGTTTGCTTCCTCCGGCTCCCATGGACTGCTGAGCAAAGGGGGCAATTGCCAACAGCTCTGAGGAAGTTTCAGGTCATAGTGAGAGGCTTGGAAGGTGGTGATGTGCTTTAGGGTGCCAAAGGCATCCACCTGGAACCACAAACCAAACCAAAATGAGCTTGGGCAGGTGTAAATCTGGGAGACAAGGGAGATGAAGGAAGAGGCCACATGGGTGGGAAGGTGCTGGCCCAGCAAAGACTCAGCAGTGGGAACGGGGACGAGGCCACGGGGCTGAGCTGGGTTGCTGCCTGTCTGACCCAAACTCCACGGTGCAGGTGCTGATGTGATGACCCAGGACATCTGCAGCTCTCCAGGGGATGGTGAGTACAGGGATAGGTCCCACAAATGGACTGGAGATGTGGGTCTGGAGATGGGAAGGGAGAAGGTCTTTGTTCCCATGTGCGAATCCCTGGAAAGGAAACTCTTCCCCTTCCTAACATGAGGCATTTTCCTGCCCTGACAACAGAAACCCTCGCCCTGGCAATTCATGTGCCACCCCTCCAGCTGATCTCCACCTGACCTCTACATGAATCTCATTGCTGAACAGGAAGAGGAACAGGTTTTGTTTGGGTGCTAAATTGTCCCAAAGTCTCCTGTCACCTGAATCCCCTTCTGCAAGCACAGGGTGCAGATGCACAGCCTGGAAGCCCAACAGGGGCAGGGGAGCTCCTTCTCGCACTTGACCATGCTGAGGGGGAGCACAGGGACATTCACACATGGACCCTGCACAAGGACAACAGCAACCGAGTGAGGAACTCTGCCCTCAATGCTCCCAGAAACCCGAGTGTCACAGGTGAGTCACGGCCCTGGGGCACAGACAGGGAACACCCCCAGGCCCCCAGACCCCAAGTGAGGCAGGGGACCATGCCCTGCCCCATGGCAGGTCCCCAGGCTGTTGGGTTGCTGGGGGTCAGGGTGCACTTCAGCATGGCCTTTCGCACCAGGGACACTCCTCCCCATTCCAGGAGAGCGTCCTGATCTTCTCCCACCCCAGCATCATGGAAAGGGGAGAGTGCTGGTGCCAGATCTAATGCAGAGCCCCAGAGCTGTGCAGGGCAGTCATTAATTGATCCCGACAGTTGATAGAGGGTGGATCAGGGGGTCCCCACACTGGATCAGTCTGTGCAGTACCTGGGATAGCTGCAGACTCTCTCCCTGTCCTTTTCTCCTGCCAGGCAGTGTGTCCAGCTCCTAGGCAGGGACATGCACTGGTGGTGAGTGATTCCCTCCCTGCACACCAGCGTCCATCAGCTTGGGGCCAAGGCTGCCCAGCTGCCAACACCATGACACCGAGAGGTTCAACAGACAGAATCTGGTTTAGCTCTAAGGGCCTATTCTGCTAAAAATTTAACTCCCCATAATGTCCCTTTTCCCACACCAGCTTCTTTTTCTCTGGTTACCAATCCTCCATGCTTCCAGAAGTTTCACAAAGATATCACAACAGGGTTGGCGGTCATGTCTCTCTTCTTTCTGGTTGCAACCACCTACCTGTTCCTGAGGAAAGGCGAGTGGTTCTGGATATCCAGTCTGAAGTTGCACCCAACAGCTGTTGCTGTCTGACTCATGCTGCTTTAGGTTGGCCAGGTGCTTACCCTGTTTCAGAGGAAGCCGAGTCTCTCAGGCCTTTCTTTTGTCACCAGAGGGATGTAAAGCTGAGAAGACGATAAAGGCTTTATCAAAGGGGTGACCACGCTTCAGTGGGGAGAAAGACACCAACTGCAGCCCTGCCCCAGGCCCACACTGGCTCCCATCCTCTGGGCACAAGAACTGAGGCTCTGAGCTGGCCGGAGTGGAGCCAGCACAGCTCCTCCACACTCTGGCTGTGCACGGCTGCTGACAGCTCCTGGGAAAGGACAATTACAGGCAGGGAGGAGCAGGAAGTGCCCTGGGCTTGACTGCAGCCATGGACCTGATTGAAGACAGAATCATCCAGGGCAAGGACTCCACGGGGATCGTCAGAGTCTGGACACAGACCCCAAAACCATTTCCCTCAACTCTCTCCAGGCAGCAGCAACTTCCCAGCCACGAGGCTGAAGTGACTGATGACAATGAGAGACAGTGTGAGTACCACCTCCTTCCTCCAGCTAATCCACACACCCCTCTGTCTCTGGGACCCGGTTCGGAACCTTTCCCAATTCCACGTGCAATCCCAGAAATTCACGTGCCAGTGACATTTGCAAAACCACTGCCCATTGCACAAGGGCAGATCTCTCCCCACGCTGTTGCTCCATTTCTTCCATGCACACACAGCCCAGCCCGTGCCTGCAGAGGAAGGGTGACAACACCCCAGGGCTCCAGGGCACCGACCCCGTGTGCTGGCAGGGTCTGTGCCCACATGCCGTGGCCCCAGGCTGCAGTTCAGCCCCTCTGGCCTTGGACATTTTTCCTCCTCTCTGCTTTCACTTCTCCCTGATTCCTCCTTCAAAGCAGAGGGCAGCAGCAACGGGATGTGGGAACATGGATGGGCTGCAGGGGAAAATCTCTCCCCGCTAACTCTGAAACCAGGAATTGCAACAAAGATGTGGGGTTAGATTTGGTGGAAACAGGGCTGGAGATTCAATCCTGGCCCCGAGGGATCTGCTGTTCCCAAAGACAGGGTGGGGTTTGTCCCTCTCCGAATGGGAAGCAAGGATTCACTTTGTGCTTTTTGCCCCCACCAGGCTCATCATCGTTCACACTGGATGTAAAAGGGTGAGTTGAGGCACAGCCTTGGTACCAAAGCAGAGAGCAGGGCCCTGGAGACAGGATATGAGTGTCAGGGTCTGTGATGATGGTTAGGGCTGGGGAGTCCCACAGGGCCATTGCCACCAAAACCCCCATTGAAGCCCTTGCAGATAAAAACATTTATTAGATAATTTTTCATCAAACCATGGTTTAAAAAATGTTCTCATTATCTCCTGCAAATATTTTACCTCCAAAAATGTATCATACTGAATTGTAACATTTAATTTTTTTTCCTGTCCCCAGGAATCTGCCAAGTGCCAACCATTTCACATCTATTCCCCAGCTCTTGGCTTGGGAGGGCAGCACCTTCCCCTAAGGCCTGGCCAGGCCAACGTGGCCACACCCAGCCCTTGCACCAGGCCCAGCCCTTGCCAGACATTTCAGAAATGTGTTCTGGATGCCATGAACCAAAAGCATTTCTGGGACTTGCACATGTATTTACAACTTGTAAGAGTTTCTCTAGGTCATGCGAGTCTCTTCTTCCAGCTTCTATCTAATATCCTGTGCTGAGTTTCCTATAAATATGGGAGCTGCACTGCTTCCTCTGGTTTTCCTGGATCAGTATTAGTGTATCCCCCAGCAGTTACCCTTATGCTTCTGCAAAAGCAGTCAGAGTCTCATGTGGTTCTTGTTTCACCTCATAAAGTTTAGAACAATTGATTGCCCTTGGCATGGAGTGTTTAAAGCCAAATAATATCCACTTCCGATATTGTCCCAAGAAACCCTTCCCTTCCCTGGTATTGGGGTCCCAGTGGGGGTCCATGGAGGGAAAGTGCTCTTCAGCAGCTCCTGGCAGCCTGTCCTCTGTGTCCATACTGTGTCCACCTCCCTCCTAGCAGTCTGGAGCACCATCTCTCTGTAGAACCTCCTACATTATCTAGCAGAACTTGAATATCCCCTCAGTTTGGGTCTGGAGAATGGTTCCCAGCACTTTAGGTACACTCTCCAGATCTTCTTCTCTATAGAAAAGAGGTGAGACATCTCACCCATGCCTCAATATTGATTGGAGAGGAAAGTCCTCCATCCCTGCCAGGCCATGAGAGACTTTCTGTTTACCCCAGATTCACCCCAACACTGAGCACTCCTTTTGCAGTTCCAGATGGTTTTCCAAATAAAAGAATAAATCCACAAAAGGCAACTCATTCCATTTCCCTTCTCTTCTACAGAACTATGTCAGCCATAAAAGGATGTTATAAACTAAGGTACCATTCTCTGGCCACTTAGCCTGGTAGTTTAGGTGGTACACTGGCCACCACTGATTACAATATTGGATTAGTCTAGCTTTACTTAGTGGGTCTTCTCTTATCTGTTTCCAGTTTTTCAACAAATATTTCAATGGAAAATTTTGAATATCATCTCCCACTTTAGCTTTAGAAGAAATCAGTCCCATATTCAATAATTACAAATATTCAGTCCTAATGGTATTTCCGGTTTTTTAATGGAGGTGGGAGAGGGGAAAAGAAAGGGGAATGCCAAACCTGCAATCACTAAAACTGACAAAAAAGGGTGCTTCAAATCCACAAATGTGGTCTCAGCCATGCACACAGAAATAAAGCAGCTCCAAAACACCAGCAATCACTCTATCACACCCCAACACTCTCTCTGCAAATTAATTTGTATATCACAGGTTTCCACATATTGATATGCTGGCACCACTCTCACATGAACATGCTCTCAGAGTTCAAGAGGAATGCAAAGAATGTGAGGAATGCAAAGGAATTAACCAATGTTCATTACAAAAGTGTCTCCAGATGAAGCTGGGGCCCGGTTTCAGTTGTGAGAGGTCACTCTGTTTTTTCCTTTCTTCCTTCTTCTGTCCAAGTCAAGATGGTGGCAGACTATGCTACAAGACAGCAGAACAATGATTTTTCTTGAAACTATGATCTTGGCCTGATACAACAATTCCTGGTACCTCCTGAGCACAAGCTCTAATACTTCTTAGGGGACTCAAACCCCTAATACTGCCTGAGGACTTGAACCCCAGACAGGGGAAACTCAAACTCCCTGTGGTGGGGAGCTCAAATCTCCCCCTGATAAACTTACCCAGAGACTCAAACCCCATTGGGGGAGACTCAAACCCTTTTCACCAGTAACTCTGTGTGGGGATTCACATCCCTTCTAAATAACCCCAAGAAAAATAATTTAAAAGATGCCTTTACTTACCCCAGGGATCTTGCCTTGAGTCCCTGAAGGTCTAAAGTTGAGGTTCTCCCTGAAAATTCCTCAGTGCTGGCTGGAGATCTGTTGACCCTAGATTCATTGAAGCTCTAGTCTGATCTTCTGGCTGGCTCTCCAATTTACTGTCACAAAATCTCCAAAATACCAAAATAAGACTCCTTAACAGTAATTTGGTTTAAAGAGGGCATCATTTATTCAGGTCTGAGGTTGCACAAAGGAAGCTCCTAACCATTCAAGCACACACAATTTTACCAGTAAATGCATATTACAATTTACCTGCTGCCATAAAGCCCACCCCAAGTTCCCAGATTCAGTCCTTGTTTTGTCTGTTACTACATTCTTGAGTCATTCTTGCTGCCCAGTGCTGAATAAACATACCCTTTCTAACTTTAAATTGTTCGAGAATCTTTTGTCCATCACAGTTGAGTATCAGTATTAGACCAATACTCATATTTTGGTAAATCAGGGATACCAGTAGGAGATGGACCAACCCCTGGGAGATGCTCCCACCATGGGATGATGACCCCACCCAAACTCCCCCCTCCTGCACCCCAGGGTTCCTCCCGTACCTTCCCCTCACCTGGGGTTCTCCAAGGTGACATTCTGGGTGATGTTAGATATCTGGATCTCCACAGTCCGCTCCAAGAATTCCCACATGCTTGCACGGGATTGGCTGCTCCACACGGCCAAAATCTACTCCTCCAAGCTGGGGTTTCCTCAGCTCTAGGATCTTGTCCTTGCAGACAGAATTTCCTCAGCTCTGGAGTCTCTTTGAATCTTCTCACTCCAAGGTCTCCTCCTCAGAGCTGGAGTCTCTTTGTTCCAGAATATTCTTGGATTCACAATCTTTTCCTCAGCTCTGGGGTCTCCTTGGATTTGGAATCTTCTCAGCTCTGGAATCTTGTTTTTGTCTCTGGAAATTTCTTGGATCCAGAATCTCTTTGGATCTGGAATCTTAGATTTGGTGTGTCTTTGGATCCAGGGTCTCCTCAGCAGTGAAATCTTCTCGGGTTTGGGATTTCCAGAGTTTCCTCAGCACAGGGATATCCTTGGATCCAGGGAGATCCAGGGAGAGCCTGGATCCAGAATCTCCACCCCAGTCCCTGACCTTTCTTATCAGACCGGTCCTTTCTGTGCCTGTGGTCTCCCACTCTGAGCACCTTCTGGGTCTCCACTGGGATTGGGAATGTCCTGGAGCAGAGAAATCCCTCCCCTAGCTGGAAAAATCCCAAGTTCCAGGTTGTAAAATAAAACCAACTTACTGGTGGTGAGTCTAGGGCAAAGTCCCCTAGGGCCTGGCACCTTTAGCTGGAGCAACTGGTTTAGCTGGCTGAATTGTCTAATGAAACTTGTTTAATAAATTTCTCTAATTTATATAATTCAAGCAATTTAATCAAATTTATCTAATCAGATCTAATTCAACTGGTTTAAATGTTTTGAATTATTTAAATGGTTTGACAATAAGTTTATAAGTGGTTTAACTGGTTTCATTGGTTCATCTGATTGAACAAGTTTAATTGGTTTATCAAGTTAAACTAGTTTAATTTCTCTCACTGCCTGAATTGGTCTAAGTGGTGTAGCAGACCAGAGGAACAGCTGACTGGCTCAAAGAAACCCAGTGGGAAGTGCTGGGGGAGCAGGGCAAGCTCTGTGTGGGTGGGGTGGTCACTGCTCACCCTCAGTCAGCCTCTGGCCCACACTGGAATGGGGCTACCCCACGGCCTGAGAGCCCCAAAAGGGCACTGACCCATGGCTGGCTGAGAGCCCCAGAACAACCCCAGCGGCAGTGTTGAAGCAAGTAGTCTTCTTTCATTAATGTGTGGTGCACTGACACAGAAACAGCTTGAGCTGGTGCATCTGAGCAAACTATCCCTTGGGCTCATGTTGTTGGTTCTTTTTATTTTCACAGCCACATCACACCCTCCTCCCTTCCCCATTGGCTGAGGTATTTGGAAGGTACAGACTTCCATATCCACCTTCTACATGTCCCCCCTTGGTTTGTACCCCACTTTATAGCACCCAATACACAGTAATTAAAATCGCCTCTAAGTCTGCCCTGGGCAGAGAAGTTAACATTCATTAACACAGATTAATGACTTTGTGAAATGAGACATCTGCAGCTCCACCACAGGAAACGTGGGGTGGAACTGGTGAGGAAACATGATCTGACAGTATGAGTGGGGGGCGTGGGGACTAAAGTGGGGACAGGTCAGGTCACTGGAGCTGCCAGTGAACACATGATGCAGGAAAAAAGTGATTTACCAAAATATGAGTATTGGTCTAATACCGATACTCAACTGTGACGGACAAGCGACTCTCTAACAATTTAAAGTTAGAAAGTGTCTGTTTATTCAGGGCTGGGCAGCAGCGTGGGATAGCCCCCTAATATGCACTACAAAATCACAGATGATTACAGAGTCTATTTATTGACAAAAGGTTCAAACAAATACATATTCATAATAGAGCCCCTCCCATCCCCTGCTTCCTATGGTCAGTAGGTTGAATGGCTATTAAGTCTCTCTTAGTTCAGCAGATTGTTGGTCTCCAGTTCCAACTGCAGGCACCTCTCAGTGGTGGCTAGCTATCCCACTCCTTTTTATTTTCCAAACCATTGGCCAGACACAGATATTTCCACTCCTTGGTAATCAGCACAGCTGCAAGTCATTGGGGAAGATTCCCTCCTGCTCTATCCTTTCAGCCTAGCTCTTCACAGGTCCTGGGCCTGATATGCAGGAGCAGACCTGGTGCTCTTGGTGCTGGGCCAGGCTGGACTGGGCACCCTCAGGTGTTTTGCTGTCTGGGAGGTTTGTCAGCAGCGTTCTGGAAGGAAAACAGCCAGGCTGACCAGTGCTCCAAAGAGGGGACATAGGGAATGAGCGTTCCCAGCTGCAGGCACTCCTGGCCTCTGGGGTCAGAACTGGAAACTCAATCCCACCGTGGCTTTTCCATCCCAGCAGAGCTCTGTGCCCTTCATTGTGTGCCAGGAATTTGGAGGCTGCTGCTGTTCTTTCAAAAGGTGCTGATGGGGATGAACAGAAGGGAGGAGGGACTCTGAGCTTCTCCAGGTGTTTTTTACAAGGACAGTTCATGGGTCACTGGGATCCACGGCCAGGCAGGAACATGGCTGCAATGGAGCTTGAGACAAAAACCTGCCTCTAACACAGCTCAGACAGGGACTCGAGGCCAAAGCTTGAGCTGATATGGAGCTCCTGGGATGTAAATGGAGCTCCTGAAACCAAAATGGATTTTCAGGCTATGTGGATGGGGCCCCAACCTAGGAGTACTGCTCTCTGCCTTGTTGTTAACCAGCCCTCAATCCTGCTGGATCAGACATAACAGAGGTTCCAGTGAAAACATCTTGAGAGCCAGCACAGCCCAAGCTTGTGATTTAGCTGAATTTTCCCAATCAGTTCTCCTCTTATCTTCTGGGAATGACCAAGACCTGGAAACTGGTCATACAACACATTGCAACACAATATGCAAATCTCTGTACTTTGATTCAATTACACATCAGAGAGCCTTAAATATTTCACATTTTTGTAGCAAATAAAACCCCAAACTTCTATGTATTTCATAATATCTTTAAGGAAGATATTAAAAAAGAAGCCTTTTTATTTTGGCAGCAACTCACAACTTAAATATAAAGTCCAGTCTTAGATACTGAACTGACTCATACCCAGCACAATACTACCAAAAAACACCAGTAAAAATGGCTACCACAGGGGAAACGAGCAGACAGAGTGCTCAAGTGAAACATGCCTGAAGGGACAGTCCCAGAGACTCTGCTTCAGTTGCACAAACTGTGCTGGTAGACCAGGAACCAGGAATGAGGCGCAGGGGTCAATCCTGTCAACTTCTGCATTCCTGGCCCCAGTGATGGGGCAGAGAGCACCCTCAGCAAGTCTCAGCAGATGACACCCAACTGCAGGGGGGGCTGATCCATGGCTGATCCTGGCCGTGGATGATCCTGATGCCATCCAGAGGGACCTGGATAGGCTGCAGAAATGGACTGACAGGAGCCTCGTGGGGTTCAGTGAGGACAACTGCAAAGTGCTGAGAGAGGGACAAGCCAGGCAGCAGCACAGGCTGGGGGACAGCCAGCAGAGCAGGCTGACAGTGGGACATGAGACAGAGTCCTGGTGGACACCAAATTCAACAAGGGAGAGCAATTTGCCCTTGACCCAAAGAGGGATAATGGTCTCCAGGTTGCATGGGGAGGAACGGTGCCAGCAGCTTGAGGGAGGGGATCCTTCCACTCTCCTCAGCACTGGAGAGGCCACAATGCTGTTGTGAGCTCTCCAGTACAAAAGAGACACAGAACTAGTGGGGAGAGCCCAGGGAAGGCCCACACAGATGATTAAGGCATTGGAGCATTTCTGCCAGGAGGAAAGGCTGAGAGAGCGGGCAGTGTTCAGCCTGGAGAGAAGGTTGGGAAGATCTCAGCAATGTGTCTCAACATGTGAAGGAGGCTCTTGCAAGAATTGCCAGTGACAGGACACGATGCAGAGGGAAAAACTGAAACACAGGAAGCTCCCTCTGGACATCAGGACTCACTTTATTGCTTTGTGGGGGACCAAGTACGAGTTCCCCAGAGAGGCTGTGGAGTCTCTGTCCTTGGAGATATCCCAAAGCCACGTGGAGATGTGTGGTGGGGTGACCTTGCCTGGTTGTAGGTGCCCAACAAGATCTTTATCAGCACTCCTCCTCAACAAAATGGCAAATCACAGACAACACAGGAAAAAATACAGTAATTTTCCAGGAAAATTCACAATCCACTTTTAAAGGCTTTTTCAATTATACCATGAAGGAACATTTTTTCCCCAAGCACATAAAATTTCCTTCAAAGTATTTTTCATTCTGATACATAATGAAAATAAATTCAGAGCTGGCCACTATAACAGATCTGTCCTCACCTTCATTAGCTTTGTTAAGGGGACACAAATTAGGCACCAGCTTGATTACAATGTGATTTGATCACTGCCTATACATCATCCACTTCTGAAATGCAGAGTGAAGAGACTCTGGGGGAGGTTCAAGGGGAAGGTACAAATTCTTAGCAAATGGGAGAAATTGTGAGGAGGGACAAAGGGTAGGGCTTGCAAAGGCATCGTCCAATGTGAGAGGTAGGGGGAAAACTGGGTCACATGGACTAATGAGACATCCAGTTTTAGGGGATTTCCAAAGGGGAGTTGCAAGCAGGGGTCTGGTACAAAGCAGGATTGACAGGGAATTCAGGATAGATGGACAAGGTCGGTGGGTGGGTACAATTTTGGACTAAACCATTAGCTTGGGCAGTAACAGAATACACCATTAACAAGAAACACACTGCAACAGATTCCCAGCTAATTCCCAAGGCCCAGATGCTTCTTGCCCCAACAAGCACCTCCAGAAGTGTTTTCCAGATCTGTATCCTTCCTTTGACAACACAGAAACACAGGAATCAAATATTTTCTCGTTGCTGGTCAGAAATCTGATGGCACCAGTGTCAGTATGGTGCATGGTCCATTGTGACACTGTGTTACCTACAGATAAAGCCTTACAAAGCAAGGGCCTTGTTACCCTTGTAAAATCATGGCTCAGGCCTGCTACTTTGGCTTAGTAGAAGAGGACTATAGGAATGTGACTCAGCTGAATTAGTTAGAAAAACAACTTATGTAACCATTATGTGTTCACATCATGGTTTGTGGTGGTTGCTTGAATTACACTTGTTGTGCTTAAATGGAATGTAACTGATAATGGCCTAACTGCTTACAAAGGCCTGGTTTGCAATAAAGACCTCTCTCTAGCACCTGCCAGGGAACTCTGTGTCACTCTACTTTGTACAACTCCTGAGACTCTGTGGGAGAACTCCCAAGGCAAGAGATTTTAACTGCTGGGAATGGAGCCCCTTCACAGCGGTGGCTCCAGTGACCCCACATGTCCCCATTTCAGTCCCCACACCTGGCAGTCCCACAGCCACACCAGGTTTCCTCACCACTCCAACGCCAGGTTTCCCATAGCAGAGTCTCAGATGTCTCATTCCACAAAGCCATTTATTTACGGTGCAGTGACACAGAAACAGCTGGAGGTGCTGCATGCCAGCAGGACCCTCAACAAAGCATCCTGGGCTCATGTCATTTCTCTCACCATTTTTCCATTTTTATTCACATTTCCCAGCCTTTTGCCATCAGGTTTCCCACCATTTTTCCTCTCAGATTTCCTGCCCGTCTGTCCCCTCACATTTCCTGTTATTTTTGGCCTCATCTTTCCTGCCTATTTTCTCTTTGTCTTTCACACCCTTTTTTCCTCCTCACATTTCCCCTCCTTTTCCCCAATGTTTCCTGTCCTTTTTCCCCTCAATTTTCCTGTTCTTTTCTCCCCTCGCACTATCCTCCCATTTTCCCCCTCACATTTCTTGCCATTTTGTCCCCTCATATTTCCTGCCATTTTCTCCCCCTCACACTTCCTGCCCTTCTGTCTCCTCACATTTGCCATCATTTTTTTCCCTGATGCTTCCCACCTTTTCTTCCCTTCTGTTTCACACCCTTTCTTTCTCTCATTTCCCGTCCTTTTTGTTCAAGTTTCCTGTCCTTTTTGCCTTCCATTCCCCACCTTTTTTCTACTCAGGCTTCCTGCCCTTTTGTCCCCTCATGTTTCCCCACCATTTTGTCTCTTCACATTCCCCAACATTTTGTCCCCTCACATTATTCACCCTTTTCCCCCCTCTGTTGTTTCCTGCCCTTTTGTTCTCTCACATTTTCCACCACTTTTCCCCCTCATCTGTCCCCACCATTTTCTCCTCTTTACATTCCCCACCATTTTGCCCCTCATGTTTCCCCACCATTTTATCCCTCACATTTCTTGCCCTTTTGACTCCCACTGTTTTCCATGCTTTTTTCCCCTCATGTTACCCCACCATTTTCTTCTTCTCACTTCCCCCAACATTTTGTCCCCTCACATTAGCCACCCTTTCCCTCGTGTTGTGTTTTTTTCTGCCCTTTTGTCCACTCACATTTTCTGCCACTTTTCCCCCTCATGTTTCCCCACCATTTTCTCTCCTCATGTTTCCGCACCATTTTGTCCTCTTTACATTCCCCACCATTTTGCCCCTCATGTTTCCCCACCATTTTATCCCTCACATTTCCTGCCCTTTTGACTCCCACTGTTTTCCATGCTTTTTTCCCCTCATGTTACCCCACCAATTTTTCTTCTCACATTCCCCAACATTTTGTCCCCTCACATTAACCACCCTTTTCCCTGTGTTGTTTTCTGCCCTTTTGTCCACTCACATTTTCCTCCTCACATTTCCCCACCACTTTCTCCCTTCATGTTTCCCCACCATTTTGTCCTCTTTACCTTCCCCACCCTTTTGTCCCCTCACGTTTACCACCCTTTCCTCCTCACATTTTCTACCCACAATTCTCACTGTTTCCAAGTCTCTCTGCTACCTTTAACAACAGTCCTTCCATATTGTTTTGAAAATGGTGCTCTACACTCGTATATAGAGCTACCTGTGTGGTGCAGTCACATTTCATTTCATTAAAACTTCTGTAATCCATTTTAATTTGATTGTTTCTTTTATTTCAAAAGCTAATATATCTGTAACTAATATATATTCATAATACATATAATTTATATACATTAGATAATATGACTCATTATTTAGTCATATAATTATTAGATATATGTATAATCAGTATTAATATTAGATATATGTATAATTAGATATATGTATAATTAGATATATGTATAATCTATATTAATTTATACATCTTGTTTACTAGTATGAATTATATATAAAAGGTAATCCAGGTTCTAGAACTAAATATGGTTCAGAAGGGTCTATAGCTGGGCTTGGATCCAGCCACACCAACTCCTCTCCGAGGATTTTAGACAGCCAGGTCCGAGCGCCCAGGATTCTTCTCTCTGCCCTGCAGTCTTTAACATTCTGTGACAGAAGCAGAGCCCACGTGAGCCCCCGTGTCTGCACACAAGGGGCCATGGCAAGGCCCGGGAAGATGAGCAGATGCATTGGGGGCATGTGGCTGTGTGCAGGGATGCAGCCCACCACAGCTTCTCTGACCTTCCTGCTGACAGATGAACCTGAAGTGGGCACAGAAGCCATCCAGAGCCATAAAGCAGCCTTTTCTGTCTTGAATGACTTGAAAAGATGTCCCAGCAGCTTCCCCAGGACTGGGATCTGGATCTCTCCACAGGCAGCACCTCTTTCCTCACTTTGACCAGCCTGGGGGAGTCAGGCAGAAGAGCAAAAGGGCTGAGGGCAGGCAGCTCAGCCACTTAGTAGGAGCCAGGAGGGGACTGGCCACGACCCAGGGTTATTCTAGACCTCCTCACACCATGCTCAGGCTGTGGGGAATGGGTCCCTACCAGTCAAGGCCATGGTGGAGTCAGGGGTCACAGAAACGCTGGGCTGGAGTTGCAGAAGGACCTTAGAAAGCCAGGGCATCCTTTCATACCTCACCATTCAGCAGGTGTTTGAGTTTGTGTCCCTTCCTTATGTGAAGGTCCCTCTCTGCTCAGCGGCGCCAGCAGCACAGCGTGCGCAGGGAGAATCTTGATCTTTGCTACTTTTTTAGACACTTCAGGATCAGGCTGGTCTGGGCTGCCAGGCAACGCATGGAGGCATCCTTCTCTCTTGCTTGCAACATTTCAAGTCCTGCAACACAAAGAGAGCCCAAATGAGCCCCTGTATGTGCCCAGAGCCCTCAGCTCCCCCAGGCCTGGCTCCCCACTCACTCAAGAGAACCTCAGCCAGGGTGTCCTCACTCTGCTCTCTCAGGTGCCGCGCAGCCAGCCCTGGGCACAGAGCTCCATCAGCCCCTGCTCCCCAGTGTGCTCCCAGCAGCCTGGCCCTGCCTGACCCCCTCAGCAGCCCGGGGGTGGCACTGGGCAAGGCGGCCACCAAAGCCACTCACCTGTGTGAGCACAGCGGGCACAGGGAGGCCAAGGCCCTGCCCGTGGCAGCCCCAGGGCTGTGGGGGACAGGGCCAGGCTGCCCCAAGAGGGACCCTGGGGACTGGGACTCACCAATGAACCTGAGGGCCGCCTCTCGCATGGGGGCCTGAGGGCTCAGCAGGTAGAGCTGGCAGTCCCACACGAACTGTTCAGCCCTACTTCTGTCCTTGGCCAGCTGGGGAGAGCACAAGGGTGTGGGCATTTCTAAGAGGCCCCCAGCTGGCCCGAGCAGCCCTTCCTGCCAGCACCCTGTGCCTCAGAGCCCTCCCTCATGCTGGGGCCATGGACGTGCCATGGGCATGGAGGAGGCTCCTGTTCCTCAGACAGGGGCAAGGGTGCAGCTCCAGGCTTTGGGCCCTGCGCTGCAGCAGCCCAGGGGAGGCCCAGCTGCAGAGCTCACAGCCCCAGCACGGTGTGGTGGGCACTTCTCGCCCAGCCTGGGGCTCATCCTCACCAAGCACTCGGCCATCCTCCACGTCTGCTCTGTCTGCGCCAGGTGCTTGAGCTCTTGCCATTTGAGGAGCTCTGCTATAGCCATGACAGCTTCCTTGGAGACCTGCAGGGCAGAAGCTGGGAGGTGGCACCAGGGCCTGTGGAAGGAGACTTGGGCTTTGTTCCGGGGGTGACCATGCCCTTAGGAAGCTGGGACATGCCCTTGAAAAGCATCCCGAGGGTCTCTGGGGCACTGCCGTGGGCAGCAGGGATTGAGGTGCAAAACCCTTCAGGGGCACTGGTGGGGACAGCTGAGAAGCCTTTGGGGAAACACGTGTCCAGGCCTTGGTTGTGCTGGGCTGATGCTGAGCCCAGCTGGAGCAAGCAGGCAGGGGGTGGAAATGGCTATGCCAGCATGTCCACCACTGCGGGCCCTGGTTCCAGTACCTGCCCTGGGGGGAGCACTGCCCACTGCCAGCAGCTCTCATCCCAGTGCCTGGGATCCCCTGGGGGTGTCAGCCTCCCCTCTCTGGGTCACTGCTCAGCCTGGACATCAGTACATTGGCCACGCCAGGGGCCTGGTCACTCATGCAAAGGATGAGCCGGACCAGGGCCTTCCAGGCATTTCTCTTCATGACTTTCTTGTCCCTCCACGCTGTTTTGCCCAGCAGGTCTCTGAAGAGGCAGATGGAGAGCTGCCGTACACACTCTTCCTTCTGGTAAGAAGAAGGAAAGCTGAGCTTTGCACACAGTGGCTCCCTGCCCGCAGGAGGGGCTGAGCTGAGGTGGCTGAGGCCATGCTGCGGGGTCCCAGCCCAGAGCGGGCAGGAGCAGTTCTGGGCTGCAAGGCCTGGAATCCATTCCAGGAGAGCCCAGTGCTGCTCCCAGGGCTGGGCTGCAGGGCAGCTGTCATTGCCCAGGGTGCCTCTGCGGGGCTCAGGCTCCCACATCAGCCTTACCGCATCAAAGACGTGCAAGAGATTATGCACCATCATTACAGCTGTGGAGCTGGCCTCACTCTTACTCAGCTGCCCCAGCACATTATGGAAGATTTCCAGGGCCATCATTGAGTTCTCCCAAGACCAATGCCACAGTAATCGCAGCAAATCATGCAGGAGAACCTTCATTCTTCCTGCCTGTATGAAAGACAGTTTCCTTTCTCTGAGAACTTCTGTGCCTGGTCAATCTCTAGCCAGCCACCAGGCCACAGCGTGGCAGGCAGGGCATTTGGAGAAGTCACCCCAGCACCTGAGTCCCAGCCCAGGCCAAGCCACCACCTTCCCTGAGACCTCAGAGTCCAGGTGCCACATGCCTGCCCCTGACAGCAGCCTGCTCACCGTCTCAGCTGTGTCCGACAGCGTCACCAGGGCCCTGAGCACCAGAGGGACTATTTCCATTCCTGAATACTTCAGAAAACTTGAAGCTTGGTACAACGGACCCAGTTCCTCCTGCTGCACATGATCAGAGGCCAACATCTGGAAGGAAGCAGCAGAGAGCCCAGGTAGAGCTGGCAGGGATCCCCAGGCACAGATCCAGCTTCCCAGCAGCATCTGAGGGCAAGGACACATGGGCTGTTCCTGCTGACTCACAGCCAAGAAAGCAAGGCAGGTGTTGTGCTGCTGACTTAAGATGTTGTTATGCCAGTCCTGCAACTGGATTTGCAGCTCCTTCAAAACCTTCTCCAGGGTCTGGCGCACAGAGAACATTGCCTTCCACAGACAGACTTTGTCACTGCAAGGCAGAGCGCTGTCAGCAGGGCTGCCCCGGCCACTGCAGTCCTGCCTGGGCCAGCCCTGCAGGGCTTGGTGTGCCCAGGAACCCTGCCCAGGCAGGTGGGCATGGCTGACAGGGTGTTCCCTGTGGGGCTGGGAGCAGCGAGTTGGCTCTGGGCTGCCTGGTCAGCTTTGGCTGCTGTGGGCCAGGGCTGGGAAGGGTGCTGGGATGGAGGGCACCACTCCCTTTGGGGGTCCTGCAGTGTTCCTTGGGTCTGGCAGCCAGAGAGTCTTGGGTGCCTCTCCCCACAGGGAACAAGCCCTCAGGGCTCTCAGGGCCAGTACCTGAATATTGGTGCAACCTCCAGAGCTACCGTGACGACTTGCCCAGGCCACTTATTTGCCATCAGGACAAGGAGTGAGTGAAAGCTGTGAGCAGTTGTTGTGTTTTTCTCATCACAATAGGTAAAGATGTGTCTCACAATCTTTGGCACCTGGAGGGAACACAGGTGAGGCTGCTGCTGCCACTGCAGTGCGGCTGTGTCTTGGGCTGCCCTGCCCATCCCTCTGTCAGGACTTCAAGGACACAGTTAACTCATCTCAAAGCACTGCCAAAGAATGAAGTTCACCTAAGATAAGCCACCACACCAGATGGCAGATGGCAGATGGTGAAAAGGAAAGCGTGAATTCCAGGCCTGAATGGAGGTTTGGAAGTAGCACACTGGACAAAAAGCCACTGTGCAGACTGTGGGAAAAGCACAGACAGCAAGCACAGCAAGACGCCACACCTGGTGAGGCAGACCTGGGTTACCTGTCTGGACAAAAATTCCTAGCCTGGCAAACTGTGGGAGAAGAAAGGAACTGCTTACAGAAGGCCAGCCCAAGTTGTGTCAACAGTACAAATGTCTTGTGGATACCCAGGAGTCAGACAGATAAAAGTGGTACCTTGAGAACATTTGGGGGAAGACTGAGAAAATCAGGAGGGGCAGTGTGATGCCTCAGGGACCTACGTGCTGGTGACTACATGTGTTTGCAATCTGTGTGTCTGTCCCTCTTGCCTTTCCCCCTCTTTCTCTCTACATCCTGTTTATTCTTATGTTTAATCCATAATATTGACCTTGGCATATGGACTTTTTTGCGCCTCAACCATATTAAAATGACCAGATCCTAACATTATTTGGATGTCAGAAGCTGGATCCTAACACCCTCTCTGCTGCTCCGAGGTGGCTTCAGGAGCCTCACACACCTGGCTTTGGGAGGGAAGGAGGCAGGAACCTGACAGGGCTCAAGGGCAGGACAATCCAGCCACAGGCCACTTACATCCGTCAGCCACAGCTCAGGGAATTTCATGGCCTCCTCCAGGAACTCCATTGGCGCTTTCTTGTCCAGGTGGTTGGAGCGTCCCAAGATCTCAATGGCTGCAAGGACAACGCCTGTCCTCTCAGCAGGCCTGAGGTAGCTGCCAAAGGCCTGTGGCAGGAAGGAAGGGATCAGAGGCCAGTGCCAGCCAGTGCCCTGAGGGTGCTGCTTGGCTGGGCAGTGCCAGCAGCCCTGGCCAGAGGTGCCGGGCAGTGCTGGTGGCAGTGGCCACAGGAAAGCTGGCAGCAGTGGCCACAGTCCCTATGCAGGGGAGGATGAGGATGGCCCCGGGGCAGGGAGGAGGGCTGGGCTCTCAGGCATGGAGCACAGGCCCTGCTGAGACCCAGGGCCTGCAGAGCTGGGGAGCTGCTGCTGCTGCTGCTGCCTGGACACCACAGTGTCCCCTGCTCGGGGACAGCAGGAACCATTTCCTGTACTTTTCTCCCCTCACATTCCCCACCATTTTGTGCCCTCACATTTCATCTACGCCATTTCTCACAAATCCTGCAATTCTCATTTTTCCAGGGACAGCCCCACTGGTACTTTGCCCCTTTGCACACACAAATCCCCTGCTGATGCCACAGGTGAGAGGCCCAGCAAGGGGGAGGGCTCCTCACCTCAACTCTCCAGGTGCTGGACGCATTCAGCAAGGAGGTGATCTCAGATTCCCAGCGTGCTGGGAGCTGGGCATGGCCCTCTGGCAGTGTGGCACCTAAACGGAGGGGACAGCAGCACTGGGGACATGGTGGCACCTGCACCATGACAACAAGGGGCCGTCGCAAGGCCCGGGAAGACAAGGAGGTGTATCTGGGGATGTGGCCAGGCATGGGGATGCAGCCACCACAGCTTCTCTTACATTTCTGCACAGAGAGGAAGGTCAAGAGGGAGCAGAGACTATCCAGTGCCATCAAGCTGGTTTCTTCTTTCCTGAACAACTTGAAAAACAGATGGCCCAGCAGCTTCCCCAGGACTGGAATCTGGATGTGTCTGCTGGCAGCAGCACTGTTCTCATCCTGACCATCCTGGGGGATGCAGGCAGAAGAGAAGAAGAGCTGAGGGTGGGCAGCTCAGCCTGGAGGCATTTGGGGCTGTGGCTGTATCAGGGCAGAGGGGATGGCCTGGCTGGAGGGGTAGCACATCCTTACCTGCACAGGGGAAAAGTCAGCCAGCAAATGGCTCAGCAGCCTAACCCTGCCCATGACTCTCTCCTGCACTGCCACTCTGTCAAAGAACAAGTAGTCCAGCAGGACCTGGGAAGAGAGCAGCTGCAGGTGAGCCCCACAAGCAGACACCCACGCCAGCAGCAGCAGTGGCTCGGCCCTGCTCCTGAGACACACTCGCACTGTCCCTCCAGGCTTCCTTATGCCCTGGGGGGTGTCCTGGTTCTGGCTAGCACAAGAGCCAGGAAAAGACTGGACACAATCCCCGGCTCCTTCCCCTCCAGAGTGAGGAACAGCCCTCTGACCCCCACTCTGTGCACAGGCCAGACCTCCAAGATGTCCTGCAGCATCTCGCTGGTTTTGGAGGCAGGAGAGCTGAGCACCATCACCTCCACCATGGTGTCCATAGCATGCAGGGTCTGCAAGGGTGACAGAGAGCAGTGGCTGTGATTCTGCTGTCCCTCCCATCCCCAGAGGCTGCTCTTAACTCCCAATGTGAGGGGAGGGACACAGGAGCAGGCTTTGTGCTGGGGGCAGAGCAGCCAGCATTGCTGGATGTGGCTGGAGCTTGGCAAGGGATGAAGGGATGAGGGAAGGAAGGTAAAGCTGAGTCTGTGGCCTGCCCTGGATCTTTGGTCCTAAGGCAGCATGGGGTGGCCAGGAGCTGCCAGAGGGACTGGAGGCTCCTCCAGTTCACCCAGCATGTACCTGAGCATAGAGGGACGCTTCCAGGCTCTGCATTTCCTCATTTGGTGTAAGGAAGAAAATTCTGTCAAAGCAGATCTTTAAGAATGTTTTATTTTTCTCCAGCACCGTCCCCAGCATGCTGTAAAGACAGAGGGGCCCAGTTGGACCCTGGTGCTGGGAGCAGGGCCTCAAGGTCTCCTGCAGCACTGGGGCAGGGCTGCCAGCAGGGACGGGCAGGTGGGCACGGAGCAGTGGGCAGGGGTCTGCAGGCCCTTGGGCCAGTACCTCAGTCCAGCAATGGCAAGCATGGCGACCCGCCGCACCTGGGTACAGATCTCATGCTTGGGCTCCAATTTCAGCAGCACCTGCAGAGCACAGCTGGGCTGGAACCCGGCAGCTGCCAGCACCCAGAGGCACCAGAGCTTTGCCCTGCCCAAGTGGAGCCCTCACAGGCTGCTGGGGGTCCTGGCTCTCTTCCCCAGAGCCCCTCCTCACCTCGATCATCTCTCCCAGCTTGTATCTGCGGCAGAAAACATCCAGAGCCTGGGAGAAGCCAC
The DNA here is from genome assembly GCF_009819885.2 of Catharus ustulatus. NCBI lineage: Eukaryota > Metazoa > Chordata > Aves > Passeriformes > Turdidae > Catharus > Catharus ustulatus. Next base: position 298,575 of record NW_024879543.1, read on the forward strand.
TGTCCCTGGCTGCTGTGCACAGGGTGCAGATGCTGTCAAGGAACTTGTGCTTCAGGTCCTTGTCCTGGAGCTGGAGGATGAGACAATGGGGCAGCGTGAAGTGAGGACAGCCAGCCAGCAGCTGCTCCACAGAGCCAGCAGCCCTGGCCAGGCACAGCCACCATCCAAGGAGCCATGGGTACCTGGTCGGGGCTGCTGACAAAGGCCTGGATGACGTCCATGGCTTCCTGTGCATAAACAGGAGCCCAGCTGGCATCTAAGGGAGGGGGAGAGAAGTGTTATAAGTACATATTAGATTATTGGCTTTTCACAAATATTGAAATTAATGTTACATATCTAATTGTGGATAACATTGCTGAATTAATATAGTTTCTTTTAGTTCAGTTAGTAACAAAATTAGAAATAATAGTGTGATATATTTTTTCTTGGATTATAACATGGTGAAGTAAAAAGCTTTTTTTCCTGTAACTAACTCAGAGAATGGTAAGATGATAATCAGGAAATTCTTCACATTCTTGAATTATCCTATCTAGATGAAGACAGGGATGATGAACATCAGAACTCCAGGGAAAGGATTTATTGTTCTCTGTTATCAGGGAGTGCACAACAAGAAGAAGCCATATGGACAAAAAAATTAAAAAGCAAAAATGTTGATTTACAGGTGGGAGGTGATTTTGAATAAAGCATGAGAGGTCTATGAATATGTAACAGGTTGATGCCTTTAAAGAAGTGTTTTCTGAGTTAAGGGGTGCTCTTGGTGGAATGCCAAGTACCCGGGCATTATAACCTTTTGCTTTATTGTTTCTTATTGCCTTTTATTAACGTTTTAAAATCTACCAGGAAACTGAAATTCTTTTTTCGAAGAAGGGAGAGCTGCAGAGGGTGCTGTGCCCGGACAGAGCCCAGGAAGGAGCAGGAGCTGCAGCCCCTCTGCTGTCCCCCTCCTCGGCAGAGCCTGTGCCAGGGCTGGTGTCCGACCCTGAGCAGCCCCGGCACTCCAGCATCACTGCCACCCCCGCAATCCCCACTGCCCCTGTGCCAGGGAAACCTGATCCCAGCGTGGGCACCCAGCCCTGCCAGCCCCAGCGGGCCCCTCACTCACTGGGCTGCAGCGACTGCACCGTGGTCACCTCGGGGGGCTCCGCTGCAGAGCCGCTCTCCTGAGGAGCCGCCACCTCCTCCCAGGCCACCCTGGGCTGGCTTGGTGGTGTCGCCTCCATTTCACGGAATGGAGAAAATGTATAAAGATCGGCAAGGGTGCAGGTTGGGTGAAATATCTGTCTCCCTTCTGCAGGGCACGATGTGAGCTGTGCTCGCGGGCTTGTCGCCAGCTGCGGGCTTCGTCCTGTCCCGTTGCCGTCCTGCCGGACACTGCAGCCTGGGCACTGGTTCCATGTCAACAAAACCTGGGAGCCGTTGCTGGGGCAGGTGGCCGGAACCCTTTGTGACACCCCAATTATCCCCAGCATGGTGCTCCCACTGAAACATTCCAAACCATGCGCTGCTCCCTTCTCCCACTGTCCCTCCCCTTCCCTCTGCAGAGGGAGGGAGAAGAGAACTGCAGGCTACAAAATGAAAGGTCACAGCTTGAGGTAAGAACAATTTACTAAAAGCAGCAATGAAACAAAGCGAGAGCCCTGAGCTGCCAAACGTTGTGGATGACAAAGGAGACCAAGGCCTGTGATGACAGCGAGCTGGATGGACATGGAGACACCCAGCACAACGGGACAACTCGAGAGGAAAAGCAAAACTTGCGGGAGGGAAACACGAGGGGACAAAAGGGCAGGATCAGGAGGGAGAAAAACAGTGGGAATTGTGAGGGAAAAAGGCATGAAACATGAGGGGGAAAAGGCTGCAAAGCATGAGGTAAAAAATGGGAAATGTGAGGGGACAAAAAGTAGGGAAATGTGAGGGGACAAAAAGGAGGGAAACGTGAGGGGACCAAACGCTGGGGAATATGAGTGGAGAAAAATGAAAAATTGAAGGCAATAAAAGACATGAAGCTTGAGTGAAAACGACTGGAAATGAGAGGAAGAAAGTTTCCAAAACAAGTGGAAAAAAAGGTGGAAAATGTGAGGGAAAAAATGATGGCAAATGGGATGGCATGGATGGAGAGGAAATGTGAGAGGGAAAAAATGGAGAGAAATGTGAGGGGAGAACAGGGCAGGAAATGTGAGAGGGGAAAGGGAAGGAAATGTGAGTGGAAGAAGACAGGACATGGTCAGGAAATATTGGTGCAGAATGTAAGGGGAAAAAAACAGGAAATATAAGATCAAAATGATGGGAAATGTGAGGGGACAGAAGGGTGGGAAGCGTGAGAGGAAAAGTGGTGGGAAACTGGACGGGAAAAGGGCAGGAAATGTGAATAAAAAAGGGAAAATGGCAAGACAAATGACATGAGCTCAGGAATCTTTTGTTCAGGGTCTTGCTGGGATTCAGCAGCTCCAGCTGTTCCAGTGTCACTGCACCGTAAATAAATGGCTTTATGGAATGAGACATCTGAGACTCTGGTATGGGAAACCTGGGGTTGGAGTGGTGAGGAAACCTGTTCTGACTGTGGGACTGCCAGGTGTGGGGACTGAAATGGGGACATGTGGGGTCACTGGAGCCACCGCTGTGAAGGGGCTCCAGCAGTTAAAATCTCTTGCCTTGGGAGTTTTCACAAAGAGTCCTGACCCCAGGGTTCCATGTGTCCCCTCAGTGTCATAATGTCCCCATGGTCGCAGGAGTCCCTGCAGTGTCACAGATGAGCAGCACTGGAGTGAGAGCAGCACCACTGGAGGGGCTGCAGCCGCACTGGAACAGGAGCAGCGGCTGTGGAACAGCTGGGGAGAAGCTGTGGAACACAGTCCCCTGAGCAGCTGCTGAGGGAGCTGGGGCTGTTTATCCTGGACAGGAGGAGGCTCAGGAGGAACCTTGTTGCTCTCTACAACTCCCTGATGGGAGGGTGCAGCCAGCTGGGGGCTGATCCCTTCTCCCAGGGAACAGTGACAGGACATGAGGACACAGCCTCAAGCTGCAACCAGGAGGGTTAGCCTGGACATTAGAAAGAATTTATTCACAGAATGGGTGATTGGGCATGGAATGGGCTGCCCATGGAGGTGGTGGAGTCACTGTCCCTGGAGGTGTTTAAGGAAAGACTGGAGGTGGCCATGGCCTGGTGACAAGGTGGTGTTGGGTCATCGATTGGACAGGATGATCTCAAAGGTTTTTGCAACCTAAATTCTATGATTCTGAGATTCAGTGGAGCAGCAGTGGAACATGGGTGGAAAAATCATGGAACAGGCCTGGCAGCTGTGGAGTGACAGCGGAGATGCCAAAGCTGCGGGACACAGAGCGGCTCCGAGCGCTGTATCCTGCAGGAGCCGGCCCTGCACACCAGAGCGATGCCTGTCAGGCTGACCCAGAGCGGGGAGCAGCGCAGGAATTGCTGCTGGGCTGTGGGAGGTGTTGATGGAGTGCATTTAATGGTGACTTGGGGGTGTGATCCTGGTCGCTGCAGCCACGTTTGGCAGTGCCAGGGCCCCTCCAGTTCATCTGAAGTCATGAACTCAGGAGAAACTTGGGACAAAAGGAATCCAACTCCCTTCTCTACTGCAGGGAATCACATCTTGGTAGAAGTTTAATGATTTCTGATTTAGGAACCAAACTCTGTCAATTATTGCCCTGTGGTTTTGTTCTAAAACCGGGAGGACAGTTTCCAAATTACTGGAATTTAGTGAGAAAAACAGGGAATGTGCCTCACCATTGGGATGTTGCAAAGGGAGTGAAGAATTTTTCATCATAATGCTCAAGAAAACAATTGGAATTCTTTTCTCTCCTTCCTTCTTTCTTCCTCTCTCTGGGATTAAGCCTCTACCACTCCCTGCAGGTCTGCTTTCCATAATCTGCTCCAGAGCTGCAATGTGCTAAGTGAACAGTGCCAAGACAGAGAACAATGGACCACAAACACTTCCAACTTTCTTCTTGTAGCCTCTGAAATTCAAGGATTCTTAATCTTCTGGTTTTTAAAGTATTTACCACATCTCACTCTTCTAAATTTTGCCCTAGCATAAAACCCTCCTGTTGCCCTCTTTGGGAACTGACCCTCAAAACTGAGGAAAACCACAGTGGGGATCAAAGTTTTGGGCTCATTGCTGTACTGACATCACCTTGGAGAGGAACTGAGGAAGTGTCTGCACGGTTCTAATTGCAGAACACTGGATGAGGAGAGGTCCAGGATTTTTTTAGAGATCAGTGCCAGTCAGGGGGATGGAATTGGACAGCAACTGCCCACGTGCCAACAGCCTGGGGAGAATGAGCTGGACACACACAGAGGCTCCCAGTGCAGTTGGACTGGCCCCCAGATTTGGGGACCCCATGAGAATGTCCCTGCTTCTCTTGGGGCTGTGTCTGAACTGTGCAGAAAGTGTCCCTACACGTGTTCCAGCATGTTGGGTAGGATGAGTTCCCCCTCTCCTCCCAACCACTCTCTCAGCATCAATGAGCCCGAATTTGCTGCTCAGGGGAAGGTCACAGCCCATGTGTCATCCCTGTTTTCTTCTGCAGCACTGCCAGCTTGGGCATGAGGAGTTTGGATTTGGAGTGGGGAAGCTTTGCTACAGAACCTGGAAGGAAACCCAAAATGAAAGGTCACAGCTTGAGGTAAGAACAATTTACTAAAAGCAGCAATGAAACAAAGCGAGAGACCTGAGCTGCCAAACCTTATGGATGACAAAGGAGACCAAGGCCTGTGATGACAGCGAGCTGGATGGACATGGAGACACCCAGCACAACGGGACAACTCGAGAGGAAAAGCAAAACTTGCGGGAGGGAAACACGATGGGACAAAAGGGCAGGATCAGGAGGGGGAAAAACAGTGGGAATTGTGAGGGAAAATGGCATGAAACATGAGGGGGAAAAGGGTGGAAAGCATGAGGTAAAAAATGGGAAATGTGAGGGGACAAAATGGAGAGAAATGTGAGGGGACAAAAAGAAGGGAAATGTGAGGGGACAAAAAGAAGGGAAATGTGAGGGGACAAAAAGAGTGGGAATTGCAAGGCAAAAAGTGACAGGAAACTTCAGCAAAAACGAGAGGAATGAGGAAATGAGAGGGAAAATGGGCACAAAACTGAAGGGGAGAAAAGGTAGGAAACGTGAGAGAAAAGATGATGGCAAATGTGAGGGGGCAGAAGGATGGAAAGTGTGAGGGGAAAAATGGTGGAAAATGTGAGGGCTGAAACAGGTGGGAAATGTGAGGAGGAAAAGGCAGGAATTGGGAGGAAAAATGGGTGTGAAACATAAGGGGAAAAAGGCAGGAAATGAGGCCAAAAATGGTGGGAAATATGAGGGACAGAAACACAGGAAGCATTAGAGGAAAAGTATTTGGAAATTGTGGTGGGTTGATGCTGGCCAAACATCAGTGCACCCACAAAAATCATTTACTCATTTTCCCCTGTTATAGTTAAGCAGAGGAGGGAGAGAGAAAACTCATGGTGTCTTCTGTCATGAGGTAAGGATTAGGAGAAAATATTTTAAGGGCAAAACAGGCAAAAAAATTCATGGGTTCAATTAAAATTTTGAATTGGTGGTTTAAACGTATTAAAATATTTTGTGTAAATTTAAAACCCAGTTTTATACTGTTAGATTTTATTTGGGTCATTTTTCCAAAGGTCAGAGACACAAATGGGGCCTTTCTGGAATAAGGAATATTCATTGTCCAGGGAGGTTTTATGGCAGATCTTGGGACAAATCTCTTGGGAAATAAATACCTGGCAAGGAGAAAATTCCACCTTCCCAGATGGAAAAATCAGGGTCAGCTCAACTCCTGCTTTGGTTTATAGATGTCTGTGTGACATAGAATACAATATTTTGTAGAATACAATATTATATTTGAAATAATACTATATAGACTATAATCTATGACTATCTATAACATGAAGTATATATCACACATATTGTACATATATAATCTATAATTACATGTAATAGATAATAATTTAACAATACAATATTGTACAATTTATGATCAATAAAATATTGCATTGATACAAAACATTCTCTTACCAAGCCTGTTCCTTTTTTCATGTTTTTCTGTGAAAAAACAACTTCCACAAAATGAAAACTCAAGGAGCCAATGAAAGGCTGACACTCTAAGGAATTAATTCCAACCCTGAGTAAACCCTGGGATCCTTTTGTCCTTTAAAATTTTCCAAGTGAAAAATGTGTTGGTCTAAATTTCTAAAAGCCAGTGCTGGGATGAGAAGTAGGAAGTTGGGTTGGAAGGAATTGTAGGCATTATCTCCCAGCCTGATTCCAGAGAAAGTGGGCTCCATCCCTTGGATTGGATCATCTCTGAAGCCTCCTCTGGAATTGCTCCAGCAGCTCCACGTCCTTCCCAGGAGCAGAATTCCCCCTCAGCTGCTGCTTGGGATGAGCCCTGCACTAGGTGGATTCCAGAATGAGTCGTGCCCATCTTCTCATCCCAAATCCCTGTCCCAGAGGATTCCCAGGACGAGTCGTGTCCGTACTCTCATCCCAAATCCCTGTCCCAGAGCATTCCCAGAATGAGTCATGTCCATCTTCTCATCCCAAAACCCTGTCCCAGAGCATTCTCAGGATGAGTTGTGTCCATCTTCTCATCCCAAATCCCTGTCCCAGAGCATTCCCAGCATGGGTTGTATCCATCTTCTCATCCCAAATCCCTGTCCCAGAGCATTCCCAGGATGTGTCGTGTCCATCTTCTCATCCCAAATCCCTGTCTTAGAGCATTCCCAGAATCTGTTGTCTCCATCTTCTCATCCCAAATCCCTGTCCCAGAGCATTCCCAGGATGAGTCGTGTCCATCTTCTCATCCCAAATCCCTGTCCCAGAGGATTCCCAGGACGAGTTGTCATCATTCTGATGCCAGGGTTTTTATACTGCCCTGAAAGGAGAGAGATATGGAAAAATTGCTCATCACAGCATCATCCAATCCTGGAATGTGTTGGGTTGGAAGGGAGCTTTAATGGCATGGGGTGGCTAGCTATCCCACTCCTTTTTATTTTCCAAACCGATTGGCCAGACACAGATGTTTCCACTCCTTGGTAATCAGCACAGCTGCAAGTCATTGGGGAAGATTCCCTCCTGCTCTGTCCTTTCAGCCTAGCTCTCCACAGGTCCTGGGCCTGATATGCAGGAGTAGACCTGGTGCTCTTGGTGCTGGGCCAGGCTGGACTGGGCACCCTCAGGTGTTTTGCTGTCTGGGAGGTTTGTCAGCAGCGTTCTGGAAGGAAAACAGCGAGGCTGACCAGTGCTCCTAAGAGGGGACATAGGGAATGAGCGTTCCCAGCTGCAGGTACTCCTGGCCTCTGAGGTCAGAATTGAAAACTCAATCCCACCGTGGCTTTTCCATCCCAGCAGAGCTCTGTGCCCTTCATTGTGTGCCAGGAATTTGGAGGCTGCTGCTGTTCTTTCAAAAGGTGCTGATGGGGATGAACAGAAGGGAGGAGGGACTCTGAGCTTCTCCAGGTGTTTTTTACAAGGACAGTTCATGGGTCACTGGGATCCACGGCCAGGCAGGAATGTGGCTGCAATGGAACTTGAGACAAAAACCTGCCTCTAACACAGCTCAGACAGGGACTCAGGGCCAAAGCTTGAGCTGAAATGGAGCTTCTGGGATGTAAATGGAGCTCCTGAAACCAAAATGGATTTTCAGGCTATGTGGATGGGGCCCCAACCTAGGAATACTGCTCTCTGCCTTGTTAACCAGCCCTCAATCCTGCTGGATCAGACATAACAGAGGTTCCAGTGAAAACATTTTGAGAATCAGCACAGCCCAAGCTTGTGATTTAGCTGAATTTTCCCAATCAGTTCTCCTCTCATCTTCTGGGAATGACCAAGACCTGGAAACTAGTCATACAACACATTACAACAAAATATGCAAATCTCTGTACTTTGATTCAATTACATATCAGAGAGCCTTAAATATTTCACATTTTTGTAGCAAATAAAACCCAGAACTTCTACATATTTCATAATCTCTTTAAGGAAGATATTAAAAAAGAAGCCTTTTTATTTTGGCAGCAACTCACAACTTAAATATAAAGTCCAGTTTTAGATACTGAACTGACTCATACCCAGCACAATACTACCAAAAAGCACCAGTAAAAATGGCTACCACAGCCAGGGGGGATGAGCAGAAAGGTGCTCAACTGAAACATGCCTGAAGGGACAGCCCCAGAGACTCTGCTTCAGTTGCACAAACTGTGCTGGTAGACCAGGAACCAGGAATGAGGCCCAGGGGTCAATCCTGTCAACTTCTGCATTCCTGGCCCCAGTGATGGGGCAGAGAGCACCGTCAGCAAGTCTCAGCAGATGACACCCAGCTGCAGAGGGGGCTGATCCATGGCTGATCCATGGCTGATCCTGGCCATGGATGGTCCTGCTGCCATCCAGAGGGACCTGGATAGGCTGGAGAAATGGACTGACAGGAACCTCTTGGGTTCAGTGAGGACAACTGCAAAGTGCTGAGAGAGGGACAAGCCAGGCAGCAGCACAGGCTGGGGGACAGCCAGCAGAGCAGGCTGACAGTGGGAGATGAGACAGAGTCCTGGTGGACACCAAATTCAGCAAGGGAGAGCAATTTGCCCTTGACCCAAAGAGGGATAATGGTCTCCAGGTTGCATGGGGAGGAACGGTGCCAGCAGCTTGAGGGAGGGGATCCTTCCACTCTCCTCAGCACTGGAGAGGCCACAATGCTGTTCTGAGCTCTCCAGTACAAAAGAGACACAGAACTAGTGGGGAGAGCCCAGGGAAGGCCCACACAGATGATTAAGGCATTGGAGCATTTCTGCCAGGAGGAAAGGCTGAGAGAGCGGGCAGTGTTCAGCCTGGAGAGGACAAGGCTTGGGAAGATCTCAGCAATGTGTCTCAACATGTGAAGGAGGCTCTTGCAAGAATTGCCAGTGACAGGACACGATGCAGAGGGAAAAACTGAAACACAGGAAGCTCCCTCTGAACATCAGGACTCACTTTATTGCTTTGTGGGGGACCAGGTACGAGTTCCCCAGAGAGGCTGTGGAGTCTCTGTCCTTGGAGATATCCCAAAGCCACGTGGAGATGTGTGGTGGGGTGACCTTGCCTGGTTGTAGGTGCCCAACAAGATCTTTATCAGCATTCCTCCTCAACAAAATGGCAAATCACAGACAATACAGGAAAAAATACAGTAATTTTCCAGGAAAATTCACAATCCACTTTTAAAGGCTTTTTCAATTATACCATGAAGGAACATTTTTTTCCCCAAGCACATAAAATTTCCTTCAAAGTATTTTTCATTCTGATACATAATGAAAATAAATTCAGAGCTGGCCACTATAACAGATCTGTCCTCACCTTCATTAGCTTTGTTAAGGAGACACAAATTAGGCACCAGCTTGATTACAATGTGATTTGATCAGTGCCTATACATCATCCACTTCTGAAACGCAGAGTGAAGAGACTCTGGGGGAGGTTCAAGGGGAAGGTACAAATTCTTAGCAATTTGGAGAAATTCTGAGGAGGGATAAAGGGTAGGGCTTACAAAGGCATCGTCCAAGTGTGAGAGGTAGGGGGGAAAACTGGGTCACATGGACTAATGAGACATCCAGTTTTAGGGGATTTCCAAAGGGGAATTGCAAGCAGGGGGTTGGCACAAAGCAGGATTGACAGGGAATTCAAGATAGATGGACAAGGTGGGTGGGTGGGTACAATTTTGGACTAAACCATTAGCTTGGGCAGTAACAGAACACACCATTAACAAGAAACACACTGCAACAGATTCCCAGCTAATTCCCAAGGCCCAGATGCTTCTTGCCCCAACAAGCACTCCCAGAAGTGTTTTCCAGATCTGTATCCTTTCTTTGACAACACAGAAACACAGGAATCAAATATTTTCTCGTTGCTGGTCAGAAATCTGATGGCACCAGTGTCAGTATGGTGCATGGTCCATTGTGACACTGTGTTACCTACAGATAAAGCCTTACAAAGCAAGGGCCTTGTTACCCTTGTAAAATCATGGCTCAGGCCTGTTACTTTGGCTTAGTAGAAGAGGACTACAGGAATGTGACTCAGCTGAATTAGAGTTAGAAAAACAACTTATGTAACCATTATGTGTTCACATCATGGTTTATGGTGGTTGCTTGAATTACACTTGTTGTGCTTAAATGGAATGTAACTGATAATGGCCTAACTGCTTACAAAGGCCTGGTTTGCAATAAAGACCTCTCTCTAGCACCTGCCAGGGAACTCTGTGTCACTCTGCTTTGTACAACTCCTGAGACTCTGTGGGAGAACTCCCAAGGCAAGAGATTTTAACTGCTGGAGCCCCTTCACAGTGGTGGCTCCAGTGACCCCACATGTCCCCATTTCAGTCCCCACACCTGGCAGTCCCACAGTCACACCAGGTTTCCTCACCACTCCAACCCCAGGTTTCCCATACCAGAGTCTCAGATGTCTCATTCCACAAAGCCATTTATTTATGGTGCAGTGACACAGGAACAGCTGGAGCTGCTGCATCCCAGCAGGACCCTGAACAAAGCACCCTGGGCTCATGTCATTTCTCTCACCATTTTTCCATTTTTATTCACATTTCCCAGCCTTTTGCCATCAGGTTTCCCACCATTTTCCCTCTCAGATTTCCTGCCCGTCTGTCCCCTCACATTTCCTGTTATTTTTGACCTCATATTTCCTGCCTTTTTTCTCTTTGTCTTTCACACCCATTTTTCCTCCTCACATTTCCCCCTCCTTTTCCCCGATGTTTCCTGTCCTTTTTCCCCTCAAGTTTCCTGCTCTTTTCTTCCCTTGCACTATCCTATCATTTTCCCCCTCACATTTCCTGCCGTTTTCTCCCCCTCACACTTCCTGCTCTTCTGTCCCCTCACATTTGCCATCATTTTTTTCCCTGATGCTTCCCACCTTTTCTTCCCTTCTGTTTCACACCATTTCTTTCTCTCATTTCCCGTCCTTTTTGTTCAAGTTTCCTGTCCTTTTTGCCTTCCATTTCCCAACTTTTTTCTCCTCAGGCTTCCTGCCTTTTGTCCCCTCATGTTTCCCCACCATTTTGTCTCTTCACATTCCCCAACATTTTGTCCCCTCACATTATTCACCCTTTTCCCCCTCTGTTTTTTCCTGCCCTTTTGTTCTCTCACATTTTCCACCACTTTTCCCCATCATGTTTCCCCACCATTTTCTCCCCTCATGTGTCCCCACCATTTTCTCCTCTTTACATTCCCCACCATTTTGCCCCTCATGTTTCCCCACCATTTTATCCCTCACATTTCCTGCCCTTTTGACTCCCACTGTTTTCCATGCTTTTTTCCCCTCATGTTACCCCACTATTTTTTCTTCTCACATTCCCCAACATTTTGTCCCCTCACATTAACCACCCTTTTCCCTGTGTTGTTTTCTGCCCTTTTGTCCACTCACATTTTCCCCCTCACGTTTCCCCATCATTTTCTCCCCTCATGTTTCCCCACCATTTTGTCCTCTTTACATTCCCCACCATTTTGTCCCCTAATGTTCCCCACCCTTTTGTCCCCTCACGTTTACCACCCTTTCCTCCTCACGTTTTCTACCCACAATTCTCACTGTTTCCAAGTCTCTCTGCTACCTTTAACATCAGTCCTTCCATATTGATTTGAAAATGGTGCACTACACTCGTATATAGAGCTACCTGTGTGGTGCAGTCACATTTCATTTCATTAACACTTCTGTAATCCATTTTAATTTGATTGTTTCTTTTATTTCAAAAGCTAATATATCTCTAACTAATATAAATAATATATATTCATAATACATATAATTTATATACATTAGATAATATGACTCATTATTTAGTCATATAATTATTAGATATATGTATAATCTATATTAATATTAGATATATGTATAATCTATATTAATTAGATATATGTATATCTAATTAGATATATGTATAATCTATATTAATTTATACATCTTGTTTACTAGTATAAATTATATATAAAAGGTAATTCAGATTCTAGAACTAAATATGGTTCAGAAGGGTCTATAGCTGGACTTGGATCCAGCCACACCAACTCCTCTCCGAGGATTTTAGACAGCCAGGTCCGAGCGCCCAGGATCCTTCTCTCTGCCCTGCAGTCTTTAACATTCTGTGACAGAAGCAGAGCCCACGTGAGCCCCCGTGTCTGCACACAAGGGGCCATGGCAAGGCCCAGGAAGATGAGCAGATGCACTGGGGGCATGTGGCTGTGTGCAGGGATGCAGCCCACCACAGCTTCTCTTACCTTCCTGCTGACAGATGAACCTGAAGTGGCCGCAGAGGCCATCCAGAGCCATAAAGCAGCCTTTTCTGTCTTGAATGACTTGAAAAGATGTCCCAGCAGCTTCCCCAGGACTGGGATCTGGATCTCTCCACAGGCAGCACCTCTGTCCTCACTTTGACCAGCCTGGGGGAGTCAGGCAGAAGAGCAGAAGGGTTGAGGGCAGGCAGCTCAGCCTCTTAGCAGGAGCCAGGAGGGGACTGGCCACGACCCAGGGTTATTCTAGACCTCCTCACACCATGCTCAGGCTGTGGGGAATGGGTCCCTACCAGTCAAGGCCATGGTGGAGTCAGGGGTCACGGAAACGCTGGGCTGCACTTGCAGAAGGACCTTAGAAAGCCAGGGCATCCTTTCATACCTCACCATTCAGCAGGTGTTTGAGTTTGTGTCCCTTCCTTATGTGAAGGTCCCTCTCTGCTCAGCGGCACCAGCAGCACAGCGTGCGCAGGGAGAATCTTGATCTTCGCTGCTTTTTTAGACACTTCAGGATCAGGCTGGTCTGAGCTGCCAGGCAACGCATGGAGGCATCCTTCTCTCTTGCTTGCATCATTTCAAGTCCTGCAACACAAAGAGAGCCCAAATGAGCCCCTGTATGTGCACAGACCCCTCAGCTCCCCCAGCCCTGGCTCCCCACTCACTCAAGAGAACCTCAGCCAGGGTGTCCTCACTCTGCTCTCTCAGGTGCCGCGCAGCCAGCCCTGGGCACAGAGCTCCATCAGCCCCTGCTCCCCAGCGTGCTCCCAGCAGCCTGGCCCTGCCTGACCCCCTCAGCAGCCCGGGGGTGGCACTGGGCAAGGCGGCCACCAAAGCCACTCACCTGTGTGAGCACAGCGGGCACAGGGAGGCCAAGGCCCTGCCCGTGGCAGCCCCAGGGCTGTGGGGGACAGGGCCAGGCTGCCCCAAGAGGGACCCTGGGGACTGGGACTCACCAATGAACCTGAGGGCCGCCTCTCGCATGGGGGCCTGAGGGCTCAGCAGGTAGAGCTGGCAGTCCCACACGAACTGTTCAGCCCTGCTTCTGTCCTTGGCCAGCTGGGGAGAGCACAAGGGTGTGGGCATTTCTAAGAGGCCCCCAGCTGGCCCGAGCAGCCCTTCCTGCCAGCACCCCTGTGCCTCAGAGCCCTCCCTCATGCTGGGGCCATGGACGTGCCATGGGCATGGAGGAGGCTCCTGTTCCTCAGACAGGGGCAAGGGTGCAGCTCCAGGCTTTGGGCCCTGCACTGCAGCAGCCCAGGGGAGGCCCAGCTGCAGAGCTCACAGCCCCAGCACGGTGTGGTGGGCACTTCTCGCCCAGCCTGGGGCTCATCCTCACCAAGCACTCGGCCATCCTCCACGTCTGCTCTGTCTGCGCCAGGTGCTTGAGCTCTTGCCATTTGAGGAGCTCTGCTATGGCTATGACGGCTTCCTTGGAGACCTGCAGGGCAGAAGCTGGGAGGTGGCACCAGGGCCTGTGGAAGGAGACTTGGGCTTTGTTCTGGGGGTGACCATGCCCTTAGGAAGCTGGGACATGCCCTTGAAAAGCATCCTGAGGGTCCCTGGGGCACTGCCCTGGGCAGCAGGGATTGAGGTGCAAAGCCCTTCAGGGGCACTGGTGGGGACAGCTGAGAAGCCTTTGGGGACACACGTGTCCAGGCCTTGGTTGTGCTGGGCTGCTGCTGAGCCCAGCTGGAGCAAGCAGGGCAGGGGCTGGAAATGGCCGTGCCAGCCTGTCCGCCACTGCGGGCCCTGGTTCCAGGACCTGCCCCGAGGGGAGCACTGCCCACTGCCAGCAGCTCTCACCCCAATGCCTGGGATCCCCTGGGGGTGTCAGCCTCCCCTCTCTGGGTCACTGCTCAGCCTGGACATCAGTACCTTGGCCACGCCAGGGGCCTGGTCACTCATGCAAAGGACGAGCCGGACCAGGGCCTTCCAGGCATTTCTCTTCATGGCTTTCTTTTCCCTCCACGCTGTTTTGCCCAGCAGGTCTCTGAAGAGGCAGATGGAGAGCTGCCGTACACACTCTTCCTTCTGGTAAGGAGAAGGAAAGCTGAGCTTTGCACACAGTGGCTCCCTGCCCGCAGGAGGGGCTGAGCTGAGGTGGCTGAGGCGATGCTGCGGGGTCCCAGCCCAGAGCGGGCAGGAGCAGTTCTGGGCTGCAAGGCCTGGAATCCATCCCAGGAGAGCCCAGTGCTGCTCCCAGGGCTGGGCTGCAGGGCAGCTGTCATTGCCCAGGGTGCCTCTGCGGGGCTCAGGCTCCCACATCAGCCTTACCGCATCAAAGAGGTGCAAGAGATTATGCACCATCATTACAGCCGTGGAGCTGGCCTCACTCTTATTCAGCTGCCCCAGCACATTATGGAAGATTTCCAGGGCCATCATTGAGTTCTCCCAAGACCAATGCCACAGTAATCGCAGCAAATCTTGCAGGAGAACCTTCATTCTTCCTGCCTGTATGAAAGACAGTTTCCTTTCTGTGAGAACTTCTGTGCCTGGTCAATCCCCAGGCAGCCACCAGGCCACACCGTGGCAGGCAGGGCATTTGGAGAAGTCACCCCAGCACCTGAGTCCCAGCCCAGGCCAAGCCACCACCTTCCCTGAGACCTCAGAGTCCAGGTGCCACATGCCTGCCCCTGACAGCAGCCTGCTCACCGTCTCGGCTGTCTCCGACAGCGTCACCAGGGCCCTGAGCACCAGAGGGACTATTTCCATTCCTGAATACCTCAGAAAACTTGAAGCTTGGTACAATGGACCCAGTTCCTCCTGTTGCACATGATCAGAGGCCAACATCTGGAAGGAAGCAGCAGAGAGCCCAGGTAGAGCTGGCAGGGATCCCCGGGCACAGATCCAGCTTCCCAGCAGCATCTGAGGGCAAGGACACATGGGCTGTTCCTGCTGACTCACAGCCAAGAAAGCAAGGCAGGTGTTGTGCTGCTGACTTAAGATGTTGTTATGCCAGTCCTGCAGCTGGATTTGCAGCTCCTTCAAAACCTTCTCCAGGGTCTGGCGCACAGAGAACATTGCCTTCCACAGACAGACTTTGTCACTGCAAGGCAGAGCGCTGTCAGCAGGGCTGCCCCGGCCACTGCAGCACTGCCTGGGCCAGCCCTGCAGGGCTTGGGGTGCCCAGGGACCCTGCCCAGGCAGGTGGGCACGGCTGACAGGGTGTTCCCTGTGGGGCTGGGAGCAGCGAGCTGGCTCTGGGCTGCCTGGCCAGCTTTGGCTGCTGTGGGCCAGGGCTGGGAAGGGTGCTGGGATGGAGGGCACTGCTCCCTTTGGGGGTCCTGCAGTGTTCCTTGGGTCTGGCAGCCAGAGAGTCTTGGGTGCCTCTCCCCACAGGGAACAAGCCCTCTGGGCTCTCAGGGCCAGTACCTGAATATTGGTGCAACCTCCAGAGCTACCGTGACGACTGGCCCAGGCCACTTATTCGCCATCAGAACAAGGAGTGAGTGAAAGCTGTGAGCAGTTGTTGTGTTTTTCTCATCACAATAGGTAAAGATGTGTCTCACAATCTTTGGCACCTGGAGGGAACACAGGTGAGGCTGCTGCTGCCACTGCAGTGCGGCTGTGTCTTGGGCTGCCCTGCCCATCCCTCTGTCAGGACTTCAAGGACACAGTTAACTCATCTCAAAGCACTGCCAGAGAATGAAGTTCACCTAAGATAAGCCACCACACCAGATGGCAGATGGCAGATGGCGAAAAGGAAGGCGTTAATTCCAGGCCTGAATGGAGGTTTGGAAGTAGCACACTGGACAAAAAGCCACTGTGCAGACTGTGGGAAAAGCACAGACAGCAAGCACAGCAAGACGCCACGCCTGGTGAGGCAGATCTGGGTTACCTGTCTGGACAAAAATTCCTAGCCTGGCAAACTGTGGGAGAAGGAAGGAACTGCTTACAGAAGGCCAGCCCAAGTTGAGTCAACAGTACAAATGCCTTGTGGATACCCAGGAGTCAGACAGATAAAAGTGGTACCTTGAGAACATTTGGGGGAAGACTGAGAAGATCAGGAGGGGCAGTGTGATGCCTCAGGGACCTACGTGCTGGTGACTATGTGTATTTGTAATCTGTGTGTCTGTCCCTCTTCTCTTTCCCCCTTCTTTCTCTATACATCCTGTTTATTCTTATATTTAATCCATAATATTGACCTTGGCATATGGACTTGTTTGTGCCTTAACCATATGAAAATGACCAGATCCTAACATTATTTGGATGTCAGAAGCTGGATCCTAACACCCTCTCTGCTGCCTCGAGGTGGCTTCAGGAGCCTCACACACCTGGCTTTGGGAGGGAAGGAGGCAGGAACCTGACAGGGCTCAAGGGCAGGGCAATCCAGCCACAGGCCACTTACATCCATCAGCCACAGCTCAGGGAATTTCATGGCCCCCTCCAGGAACTCCATTGGCGCTTTCTTGTCCAGGTGGCTGGAGCGTCCCAAGATCTCAATGGCTGCAAGGACAACGCCTGTCCTCTCAGCAGGCCTGAGGTAGCTCCCAAAGGCCTGTGGCAGGAAGGAAGGGATCAGAGGCCAGTGCCAGCCAGTGCCCTGAGGGTGCTGCTTGGCTGGGCAGTGCCAGCAGCCCTGGCCAGAGGTGCCGGGCAGTGCTGGTGGCAGTGGCCACAGGAAAGCTGGCAGCAGTGGCCACAGTCCCTATGCAGGGGAGGATGAGGATGGCCCCAGGGCAGGGAGGAGGGCTGGGCTCTCAGGCATGGAGCACAGGCCCTGCTGAGACCCAGGGCCTGCAGAGCTGGGGAGCTGCTGCTGCTGCTGCCTGGACACCACAGTGTCCCCTGCTCGGGGACAGCAGGAACCCTTTCCTGTACTTTTCTCCCCTCACGTTTCCCAGCCTTTTCTCCCCTCACATTCCCCACCATTTTGTGCCCTCACATTTCATCCACACCATTTCTCACAAATCCTGCAATTCTCATTTTTCCAGGGACAGCCCCACTGGTACTTTGCCCCTTTGCACACACAAATCCCCTGCTGATGCCACAGGTGAGAGGCCCAGCAAGGGGGAGGGCTCCTTACCTCAACTCTCCAGGTGCTGGATGTATTCAGCAAGGAGGTGATCTCAGATTCCCAGCGTGCTGGGAGCTGGGCATGGCCCTCTGGCAGTGTGGCACCTAAACGGAGGGGACAGCAGCACTGGGGACATGGTGGCACCTGCACCATGACAACAAGGGGCCGTCGCAAGGCCCGGGAAGACAAGCAGGTGTATCTGGGGATGTGGCCAGGCATGGGGATGCAGCCCACCACAGCTTCTCTTACATTTCTGCACAGAGAGGAATGTCAAGAGGGAGCAGAGAATATCCAGTGCCATCAAGCTGGTTTCTTCTTTCCTGAACAACTTGAAAAACAGATGGCCCAGCAGCTTCCCCAGGACTGGGATCTGGATGTGTCTGCTGGCAGCAGCGCTGTTCTCATCCTGACCATCCTGGGGGATGCAGGCAGAAGAGAAGAAGAGCTGAGGGTGGGCAGCTCAGCCTGGAGGCATTTGGGGCTGTGGCTGTATCAGGGCAGAAGGGATGGCCTGGCTGGAGGGGTAGCACATCCTTACCTGCACAGGGGAAAAGTCAGCCAGCAAATGGCTCAGCAGCCGAACCCTGCCCATGACTCTCTCCTGCACTGCCACTCTGTCAAAGAACAAGTAGTCCAGCAGGACCTGGGAAGAGAGCAGCTGCAGGTGAGCCCCACAAGCAGACACCCACGCCAGCAGCAGCAGTGGCTCGGCCCTGCTCCTGAGACACACTTGCACTGTCCCTCCAGGCTTCCTTATGCCCTGGGGGGTGTCCTGGTTCTGGCTAGGACAAGAGCCAGGAAAAGACTGGACACAATCCCTGGCTCCTTCCCCTCCAGAGTGAGGAACAGCCCTCTGACCCCCCACTCTGTGCACAGGCCAGACCTCCAAGATGTCCTGCAGCATCTCGCTGGTTTTGGAGGCAGGAGAGCTGAGCACCATCACCTCCAGCATGGTGTCCATAGCATGCAGGGTCTGCAAGGGTGACAGAGAGCAGTGGCTGTGATTCTGCTGTCCCTCCCATCCCCAGAGGCTGATCTTAACTCCCAGTGTGAGGGGAGGGACACAGGAGCAGGCTTTGTGCTGGGGGCAGAGCAGCCAGCATTGCTGGATGTGGCTGGAGCCTGGCAAGGGATGAAGGGATGAGGGTAGGAAAGTGAAGCTGAGTCTGTGGCCTGCCCTGGATCTTTGGTCCTAAGGCAGCATGGGGTGGCCAGGAGCTGCCAGAGGGACTGGAGGCTCCTCCAGTTCACCCAGCATGTACCTGAGCATAGAGGGACGCTTCCAGGCTCTGCATTTCCTCGTTTGGTGGAAGGAAAAAGATTCTGTCGAAGCAGATTCTTAAGAATGTTTTATTTTTCTCCAGCACCGTCCCCAGCATGCTGTAAAGACAGAGGGGCCCAGTTGGACCCTGGTGCTGGGAGCAGGGCCTCAAGGTCTCCTGCAGCACTGGGGCAGGGCTGCCAGCAGGGACGGGCAGGTGGGCACGGAGCAGTGGGCAGGGGTCTGCAGGCCCTTGGGCCAGTACCTCAGTCCAGCAATGGCAAGCATGGCGAGCTGCCGCACCTGGGTACAGATCTCATGCTTGGGCTCCAATTTCAGCAGCACCTGCAGAGCACAGCTGGGCTGGAACCCGGCAGCTGCCAGCACCCAGAGGCACCAGAGCTTTGCCCTGCCCAAGTGGAGCCCTCACAGGCTGCTGGGGGTCCTGGCTCCCTTCCCCAGAGCCCCTCCTCACCTCGATCATCTCTCCCAGCTTGTATCTGCGGCAGAAAACATCCAGAGCCTGGGAGAAGCCACTGTCCCTGGCTGCTCTGCACAGGGTGCAGATGCTGTCAAGGAACTTGTGCTTCAGGTCCTTGTCCTGGAGCTGGAGGATGAGACAATGGGGCAGCGTGAAGTGAGGACAGCCAGCCAGCAGCTGCTCCACAGAGCCAGCAGCCCTGGCCAGGCACAGCCACCATCCAAGGAGCCATGGGTACCTGGTCGGGGCTGCTGACAAAGGCCTGGATGAAGTCCATGGCTTCCTGTGCATAAACAGGAGCCCAGCTGGCATCTAAGGGAGGGGGAGAGAAGTGTTATAAGTACATATTAAATTATTGGCTTTTCACAAATATTAAAATTAATGTTACATATCTAATTGTGGATAACTTTGCTGAATTAATATAGTTTCTTTTAGTTCTGCTATTAACAAAATTAGAAATAATAGTGTGATATATTTTTTCTTGGACTATAACATGGTGAAGTAAAAAGCTTTTTTTCATGTAACTAACTCAGAGAATGGTAAGATGATAATCAGGAAATTCTTCACATTCTTGGATTATCCTATCTAGATGAAGACAGGGATGAAGAATATCAGAACTCCAGGGAAAGGATTTATTGATCTCTGTTATCAGGGAGTGCACGACAAGAAGAAGCCATATGGACAAAAAAATTAAAAAGCAAAAATGTTGATTTACAGGTGGGAGGTGACTTTGAATAAAGCATGAGAGGTCTATGAATATGTAACAGGTTGATGCCTTTAAAGAAGTGTTTTCTGAGTTAAGGGGTGCTCTTGGTGGAATGCCAAGTACCCGGGCATTATAACCTTTTGCTTTATTGTTTCTTATTGCCTTTTATTAAACGTTTTAAAATCTACCAGGAAACTGAAATTCTTCTTTCCAAGAAGGGAGAGCTGCAGAGGGTGCTGTGCCAGGACAGAGCCCAGGAAGGAGCAGGAGCTGCAGCCCCTCTGCTGTCCCCCTCCTCGGCAGAGCCTGTGCCAGGGCTGGTGTCCGACCCTGAGCAGCCCCGGCACTCCAGCATCACTGCCACCCCCGCAATCCCCACTGCCCGTGTGCCAGGGAAACCTGATCCCAGCGTGGGCACCCAGCCCTGCCAGCCCCAGCGGGCCCCTCACTCACTGGGCTGCAGCGGCTGCACCGTGGTCACCTCGGGGGGCTCCGCTGCAGAGCCGCTCTCCTGAGGAGCCGCCACCTCCTCCCAGGCCACCCTGGGCTGGCTTGGTGGTGTCGCCTCCATTTCACGGAATGGAGAAAATGTATAAAGATCGGTAAGGGGGCAGGTTGGGTGAAATATCTATCTCCCTTCTGCAGGGCACGATGTGAGCTGTGCTCGCGGGCTTGTCGCCAGCTGCGGGCTCCCGTCCTGTCCCGTTGCCGTCCTGCCGGACACTGCAGCCTGGGCACTGGTTCCATGTCAACAAAACCTGGGAGCCGTTGCTGGGGCAGGTGGCCGGAGCCCTTTGTGACACCCCAGTTATCCCCAGCATGGTGCTCCCACTGAAACATTCCAAACCACGCGCTGCTCCCTTCTCCCACTGTCCCTCCCCTTCCCTCTGCAGAGGGAGGGAGAAGAGAACTGCAGGCTACAAAATGAAAGGTCACAGCTTGAGGTAAGAACAATTTACTAAAAGCAGCAATGAAACAAAGCGAGAGCCCCGAACTGCCAAACCTTATGGATGACAAAGGAGACCAAGGCCTGTGATGACAGCGAGCTGGATGGACATGGAGACACCCAGCACAACGGGACAACTCGAGAGGAAAAGCAAAACTTGTGGGAGGGAAACACGAGGGGACAAAAGGGCAGGATCAGGAGAGGGAAAACAGTGGGAATTGTGAGGGAAAAAGGCATGAAACATGAGGGGGAAAAGGCTGGAAAGCATGAGGTAAAAAATGGGAAACATGAGGGGACAAAAAGGAGGGAAATGTGAGGGGACAAAAAGGAGGGAAACGTGAGGGGACCAAACGCTGGGGAATATGAGTGGAGAAAAATGAAAAATTGAAGGCAATAAAAGACAGGAAGCTTGAGTGAAAACGACTGGAAATGAGAGGAAGAAAGTTTCCAAAACAAGTGGAAAAAAAGGTGGAAAATGTGAGGGAAAAAATGATGGCAAATGGGATGGCATAGATGGAGAGGAAATGTGAGAGGGAAAAAATGGAGAGAAATGTGAGGGGAGAAAAGGGCAGGAAATGTGAGGGGGGAAAGGGAAGGAAACGTGAGTGGAAGAAGACAGGACATGGGCAGGAAATATTGGTGTGAAACGTAAGGGGAAAAAAACAGGAAATATAAGGCCAAAATGATGGGAAATGTGAGGGGACAGAAGGGTGGGAAGCGTGAGAGGAAAAGTGGTGGGAAACTGGAGGGGAAAAGGGCAGGAAATGTGAATAAAAAAGGGAAAATGGCAAGACAAATGACATGAGCTCAGGAATCTTTTGTTCAGGGTCCTGCTCAGATTCAGCAGCTCCAGCTGTTCCTGTGTCACTGCACCGTAAATAAATGGCTTTGTGGAATGAGGCATCTGAGACTCTGGTATGGGAAACCTGGGTTGGAGTGGTGAGGAAATCTGTTCTGACTGTGGGACTGCCAGGTGTGGGGACTGAAATGGGGACATGTGGGGTCACTGGAGCCACCGCTGTGAAGGGGCTCCAGCAGTTAAAATCTCTTGCCTTGGGAGTTTTCACAAAGAGTCCTGGCCCCAGGGTTCCATGTGTCCCCTCAGTGTCATAATGTCCCCATGGTCGCAGGAGTCCCTGCAGTGTCACAGATGAGCAGCACTGGAGTGAGAGCAGCACCACTGGAGGGGCTGCAGCCGCACTGGAACAGGAGCAGCGGCTGTGGAACAGCTGGGGAGAAGCTGTGGAACACAGTCCCATGAGCAGCTGCTGAGGGAGCTGGGGTTGTTTATCCTGGACAGGAGGAGGCTCAGGAGGGACCTTGTTGCTCTCTACAACTCCCTGATGGGAGGGTGCAGCCAGCTGGGGGCTGGTCCCTTCTCCCAGGGAACAGTGACAGGACATGAGGACACAGCCTCAAGCTGCACCACAGGAAGGTTTAGCCTGGACATTAGAAAGAATTTATTCACAGAATGGGTGATTGGGCATGGAATGGGCTGCCCAGGGAGGTGGTGGAGTCACTGTCCCTGGAGGTGTTTAAGGAAAGACTGGAGGTGGCCATGGCCTGGTGACAAGGTGGTGTTAGGTCATCGATTGGACGGGATGATCTCAAAGGTTTTTGCAACCTAAATTCTGTGATTCTGAGATTCAGTGGAGCAGCAGTGGAACATGGGTGGAAAAATCATGGAACAGGCCTGTCAGCTGTGGAGTGACAGCGGAGATGCCAAAGCTGCGGGACACAGAGCGGCTCCGAGCGCTGTGTCCTGCAGGAGCCGGCCCTGCACACCAGAGCGATGCCTGTCAGGCTGACCCAGAGCGGGGGGCAGCGCAGGAATTGCTGCTGGGCTGTGGGAGGTGTGGATGGAGTGCATTTAATGGGGACTTGGGGGTGTGATCCTGGTCACTGCAGCCACGTTTGGCAGTGCCAGGACCCCTCCAGTTCATCTGAAGTCATGAACTCAGGAGAAACTTGGGACAAAAGGAATCCAGCTGCCTTCTCTACTGCACAGAAATACATCTTGGTAGAAGTTTAATGATTTCTGATTTAGGAACCAAACTCTGTCAATTATTGCCCTGTGGTTTTGTTCTAAACCCGGGACAGTTTCCAAATTGCTGGAATTTAGTGAGAAAAACAAGGAATGTGCCTCACCATTGGGATGTTGCAAAGTGAGTGAAGAATTTTTGGTCATAATGATCAAGAAAACAATTGGAATTCTTTTCTCTCCTTCCTTCTTTCTTCCTCTCTCTGGGATTAAGCCTCTACCACTCCCTGCAGGTCTGCTTTCCATAATCTGCTCCAGAGCTGCAATGTGCCAAATGAACAGTGCCAAGACAGAGAATAATGGACCACAAAGACTTCCAACTTTCTTGTTGTAGCCTCTGAAATTCAAGAATTTTTAAACTTCTGGTTTTTAAAGTATTTACCACATCTTATTCTTCTAAATTTTACCCCAGCATAAAACCCTCCTGTTGCCCTCTTTGGGAACTGACCCTCAAAACTGAGGAAAACCACAGTGGGGATCAAAGTTTTGGGCTCATTGCTGTACTGACATCACCTTGGAGAGGAGTTGAGGAAGTGTCTGCAGGGTTCTAATTGCAGAACACTGGATGAGGAGAGGTCCAGGCTTTTTTTAGAGATCAGTGCCAGTCAGGGGGATGGAACTGGACAGCAACTGCCCACGTGCCAACAGCCTGGGGAGAATGAGCTGGACACACACAGAGGCTCCCAGTGCAGTTGGACTGGCCCCCAGATTTGGGGACCCCATGAGAATGTCCCTGCTTCCCTTGGGGCTGTGTCTGAACTGTGCAGAAAGTGTCCCTACACGTGTTCCAGCATGTTGGGTAGGATGAGTTCCCCCTCTCCTCTCAACCACTCTCTCAGCATCAAAGAGCCAGAATTTGCTGCTCAGGGGAAGGGCACAGCCCATGTGTCATCCCTGTTTTCTTCTGCAGCACTGCCAGCTTGGGCATGAGGAGTTTGGATTTGGAGTGGGGAAGCTTTGCTACAGAACCTGGAAGGAAACCCAAAGGCCCCAAAGCATTTCTGCAGGAGAACTCCTGCTCCAGTGTCTGTGGGGCAGAGCAGAAGGGCTGCTCTGACTTGCCAGCCTGCTCTAGGCACTTGTGCTTGGCAGGAACAAACCCCACAAATCCCTTCCCTGAGCAGCAATAGACAGGCCCTGTGTCCATCCCGGCATCCGAAAGGGACACTCAGAGCTCCTGGCACAGGGGGGATCAGCAGCCTGGCACAGCAGCCCCAAGGCAGCATCAAGGATGTGTCTGTGGTGGACACTGGTGCAGAGTGTGCTCAGAAACCCCCATTCCAAAGGGGCAGAATCCATCCTTATTTCTGGAGGGACAGCAGGATGCCCCAAGCTGTCTGTGCTGGAGGCCCAGGAAGGTCTCACCGGGAAGGAGAGGCCAAAACCCCCTCTTGGGACTGGCCCTGAGGCTTCATTCATCACTGGCAGAGACAACCTCCAGACTGGCTCTGTCAAGAACCGATCTAGGAGCCCGTGGGCTTTTGTGATGCCTTGAGGATGGAGAAGGTTAAAGAGTTTGGTGTGGGGTTAGGAGCCCTCAGTGCTCTCGACACACCCTTCATGCCGGGTTATCTCTAAATTATTAAAGCTGCTAGTAGTTGCTAAAAAGGTTATTTATTGTAAAAGCACATCAGTCTTCTAAGGCACAGTCATAGACATTAAAGTCCATGCTAAGTTTGGCATAAATTCCCAAACAAAAGCAGGAGCCATCCCCGGGGATCCTGGGGAGGGCTGGGGTTGCTGCTGAAGCTCCTGTCTTCTTCTCAGGTGTTGGAGACGCTGATAGGCACGGCAAAGCGATGGCAAAAGCAAAAGGCAAAAAGGCAAAAAGCAAAGGCAATAGCAAAAGCACTAACTCTCCCCAATACATAATCTTATATAGGGTTTTTCTAGCAAGCTAACACGTAAATTCAAACCACTTTCTCTCAACCTATGAAAATTCTAATTTCTTAGCACGCTAGGATACGTATGAGCTATGTATATGATCTATCTTGTTCTATCTGAAAAATGTAAGCAATATTCTCACTGAAGTTCTATTTTGTCTAAGTAGTGTCTGAGAAAGAGCTTTGGGAGCCTTTACTGAAAACATTAGTGTGTTTATTAACCTTCACTAGAACCTGTTCTTTTACTCTGGCATTTTGAACCTTTTACTTACTAAAAACACTGCAGCTCTCACTGAAACCTACTTACTTACTGACTTATTTATTACTTATTTATCCTAAAAATCAAACCTACATCTAAATCTATTATTCTACTTAAACTCCCATTCTGTGTGTGGGTGGCTTAAAATGTTTCAATCCATTCAAGGGTTTTAACTCAATTCCTGCACTCTGGCTTCTGCCTGGAGGATTCAGGCAGGCCCTTGACTCACTGACTCCAACAGTGTGGCTTTGCCAGGACCTCAGAGGATCCTTCTCTCTTAGGGTTGCTGTTGGCTCCAAGAACAGCAGGTGCCCACTGGGGCCCTGACAGGGCAGCAATGGCAACATCACACTCCCTGTTTCCATTCCAGGAGCTGATCAGTGCCTGGAGGGCAAAGCATTGCTCAGGAAATCTCACTCAGCCTTTACCAATCCCATCTGACCACAGCAAAAATCCAGTGGAGAGAGGAACATTATCTTGGGCCTTGGAAATGTGCCTTGGGCCTTTGATTCTGACTCATTCCTTGCACATTTTTGAAGTCTCCTCTGGGGATCTGAGGCTCATGGACTCAGCACCAAATGTCCCATGGGGCTCATTGAAGTGCAGAAAGTCTGAAGGAGCCACGCCCCTGCCAGAATTGTCTTCAAGTCTTCAGGAATTGTTTCAGGAGTGGAGTTAAAGAGGAAGATTTCAACAACCACTAACTTAGAGAAGGACAATTTGATATTGCTTTGGTCAACTTCCAAGTGCACTCCCCAGAGCTGAGCCCACTGTCTGTCAGGAACTCTCAGCCCTGGAGCCCCAGGGATCTCTTAGGAGAGCTGAGGTGGGGCAGGACAGGAACACTTGGGGCTGACACTTTTCTCCACAGCTGGGCCAGGGGAGCTGAGGGCAGCAGGGCAGCAGTGCCCAGAGACAGCTCTGCACAGGAGCAGCTCCTCTGCAGAGACAGCAGGGCTGGGGCATGGCCTGCAGGGGACAAGGGCAAAGGAGACAGGGCCAGTGCTGGATGCTGAATGCAGGGTCTTGGAAGTGAAGCCTCACTGTGGCAGGAATCCCCAAACTGACCCTTACCCTGGGAAGCAGGCAGATGCAGGGAAAGGCAGGGGAGGATCCTGGAGGGCTCCTCAAGAGGAGACACAGCCTGTGGCTGCTGGGATGTGCCTCAGAGGCTCTGCTGGCTCTTGGCTGCAGGGGAAAGCAGTGATTTCTGGAGCAGGTGTTACCTGGAAGAAGCACCAGTGGGTCAGGGCAGGACACCTCCCTGCTCCCAAGGATGGCTTCTGGCTGGGAAGGCAGGGGGTGCCCACCCCAGGTGTCCAGGGCTGTCCCCAGAGCCGTGTCCCTGCAGCCCTGAGCACTGAGCCTGGCTCAGGGATCAGCACCTGCTGGGCTCAGCACTCAGCCTGAGGGCCATGGGAGGAGAAGGGAGCCAAAGAAGGAGGGACCTCATCAGGGCAGGGTCCTTCTACCTGTCCAGGGGGTGCTTTGAGGCTCAGAACTCACAGAGCTCCTGTTCATAACCTTGATGTCTTTGGAAGGCACTTGACACGAGCAGGATCAGGGCAAGCCTGTGCTGGTGACACCTGTTCTTTCCTCAGTCTGTGCTGGGAATTTTCACTTGTTTACCTCGACGGAAATGGGAACAAGCCTGTCTGTGTGAGGAAAGGGATGAGGCTTTTATTCCACCACGCTGAGGTTTATGAGGACCTCAGCAAGTACCTTGTCCAGGCACAAGTCTGCAGACAGCAGCAGCAGCCCCTTTGCAGCTGCCTCAGGGTCTGTGTCTCATCCTGTCTGCTCCTGCCCACCGGGAGCTGCTCCCCGGCAGTGCCCGGCCTTTGGAAGGGGCTGCAAAGCACAGCTGAGCAGCCAGCAGGTGAGCTGGGGAGACAGGGCAGAGAAAGAGGGACAGAGAAGCAGCTCCCAGCACGGACAGCTCGAGGAGAAACTCCAGAGAGGAAGAGAGGGAGGGGGACTGCGAGCAGAAATGCTGTGGGATCAGCGACTCATGGACCTCCCTGCCATCCTCTGCCCTTGGGAAGCCTTTCCCAGACAATTCCCCTGGTCTCATCTCTCACCCAGCAGAGCTTGTGTCCTCAACACTGGGAGTTTTCTGCCAGTCTCCTCATTCACACCCTGAATGCTGTGGAGAAGAAGCTGCTGAATGTCCTGCTGTGCGTGCTGTGCTTCCCTCTGCAAAAACACGGAGGCGTTTGGAGGTGTTTCCCCGTGAGGCTCTGCTGCCTTTGTCCCCAGCCAGCCTGCAGGCCCTGGGCACTGCTGGGCTGCAGGGCTGGCACTGAGCACAGCATCCCATCTTCGGGACATTCCTCCCTTTGCCCGGGGCTCCTGCTGGGCTGAGTCTGCCCTCAGGCAGGCACAGCTCCCCCACAGCATCTCGGTGTTACCTGTGAGCCCCATGGAGAAGACACCTCTGTGCCCTCTGCACAGTATTTCACTGCCAGGACAGCAAGAACACAACCCAAAGCTGCCTTCAAACCACCCCTCTGCTGTGGGGGGGAACTCGAACCAAAGGAACAACACAAACCCTTTGCATCTCTGTGCTTGTGGGGGGAGAGGGGAACAACAATGATCAAAAGCTTTGTTCTGTCAGGAGCAGATTTCACTGGAATTGCCCCTGTGCTGCTGTTTCCCAGCTGCTGCAGGACAGAAGGGACTTCTGCAGAGCCCGTAGCGAATGCCCAGCTCTCCTGGCAGCCTCAGCCAGTGCCAAGCACAGCTCCAGGCAAAGGGAGCTGCACGCAGGCAGGACTGAAGGCACAGAGGCAGGGTGGGGCATTTCTCCAAAGAATGAAGCAGGTTTTCCCCTGAAGAGTCCAGACTCCTGTCTCTCTGTCTTTTGCACACATCCCTGTGACAAGAAGCACCAGATGTCCAGCAGCAGCTCCAGCACCCGATTCCTCCTCCTGGCTTTCGCAGACCTGCAGCCAGAGCTGCAGCTCCTGCACTTGGGGCTCTTCCTGGGCATCTCCCTGGCCCCCCGTAAGGGTCGGTCTCAAGATTGCCTGATCTGCCTCAAAATCATCATCAGAGACAGAGACCCTGAGACCCCCACCACTCGCTCTGGGCAGGAGCCGCTGAGTCTGGCCAAGGCGGATGCTCTAATGGACTGGGTTTGGTTGTGTGCTGAACTGTCACGGTGCGCTGCGCCCTAGCAAGGTGCAGGCTGAACCGTACTTTCTGCAGCTGAACAACAGGCCTCACTCACAATGGTCCATAAATCTCCCCACCTTTTGGCCAGCGGCTCCTCGCCTTGAAATGGACTATAAAATTATCACTCTCAGAAGAGACCTTGGAGACTTCTTTCTCCCCATGGATGGAAGACATCGCCAGATGATCCGAAGACATCCCATCTGTTGGTAGCTATTTCCCCCTATTCTTTCTGTCTCTCTGTCTCTCTGTCTCTGTCTTTCTCTCTCCCCCTCTCTTTGTCACTTTTTTATCTCTGTCCTTCTCACCATTACCCCAAAACTGAATTGTTTGCCCTCAATAAAGTGCTTAGCTGCTTGCTGCTGAACAAAACCTTTATCTCTTGCTGTTGTCTTTTTCACCCTGCGGTCAAATGAACCATCACGACCCCCGCACAGGTTGTGTAGACCGTGACACCCCCATCCTGGCACACGGCCTCATCATCCCTGCTGGAGTCTGCGACCACCAGCTGCACACCCCCATGTTCTTCTTCCTGTTCAACCTCTCTTTGCTCCACCAGGGCTCCATCTGCACCACTGCCCCTAAAGCCACGGCTAATTCCCTCTTAGATACCAGTGCCACCTCCTCTAGGGAATGGGCTGCACAGGACTTACTTCTCTGCCTCTTGCTTGGAAGAGAATATTCTTTTCTCCCTAACATGTTCTACAACTGCACTGTTTCCATCTGCAAACCCTTATGGTCACTCCTGGACCTTCCTGGGCAGCAGTTTGTGCCCCCATGGCAGCAGCTGCCTGGGCCAGTGGCCCTTCCCTCACCCTGCTCCAGCTGCCAGACATCTTTCCTGCCCTGGGGAACCCAAACCAGGCCCCAGTGACCTCGATAATCCATGTCCTTGATGTCCTGGTCACACAGCCCTGGCCCCTTGTACCTGTGTCAGGCTCTGGGGGTTCATTTGTGGAACATCCTTGGGGGAGACACTGGCTCCAGGTGGGGTAGGGGGATACTGGGGGACAGAGGACCCTGGTGGGCATGAACAGCATTGGGCTTGTGAGGGGGTCTGGGGCAGAATGACCAACCCAGTGACCTCACACAGCCTCCCAGTGATGTCACAGAGACACCCTGCAATTTCAAAGCCTGATCTGTGATGTCACAGAGACAGCCTAGGATGTTGTGGCTGCTCTATGACCGAACATAACCCACTCTGTGATGCCACAGCCCACTCTGTGACCTCATATTACCAGATGATAAATTGCCCACCCCAGGTGAGCTGAAACAATGTTTGCTCTCCAAAACCACTGGCCTCTGGAAAACACAGTGCCTGTTGTGTAAGAAGGGGAACTGGAAGTGCTGGGTGCAAGGAGCCCAGGGAGAGCACAGAAATGCTGGGCTGAGAAATGCTGGGGGGGACAGCGAGATGGGCGTGTGCAGCTGGCCAGGGCACAGGAGCAGCACACACAGGGGGCACAGCCTGCAGGAGAGATGGCCAAGGGCTGGGCAGGGCTGGCAGGGCCAGAGGCACCCAGGCCTTTGTGCCCTGGGCTCGGGCAGGGCCTCTGCAGGCCCCACAGAAGGAACTTTCCTTGTCAGGGGCTGCACTTTGCTTCTGCCTCGGCCCTCCCTGAGGAGGCTGGCAGGCATTGCAGGTTGATGCCATTTGTCCTTGCTGCCCCTCACATCCCACTGCCCCACAAACAGCCCCGAGCCACCCGGGAGGGACAGGCCCTGCTGTGCCAGGCCTGGGCTCAGGCCTTGGCCTTTCTGCTTCCTCCAACCAGCCCAGGCCTTGCTCAGCATTGCAGTTCCCTGCTCACAGCCTTTGGCTCCTGCAATCCTGGAGGATCCTCAAGGATCTGCTCTCACCAGTCCGTGGGAGCCTTTGGCAGTCCCAGCCCTCAGTGGGGCCAGTGATGCTCCAAGGGACTTGGAGTTTTGCTTCTGCCTCCTTGAGCAGCTTCTTCAACCTTCTCTCAGTGCCTGAGGCTCCTGGACTCACCCCCAAATCCACCACAGGCTCATTAAAATACAGAAAGCCCTTGGACCTCTTTGTCTTCTTTAAATTCTCTTCAAGTCTCCAGGGCTTGTGCAGCTGCTTGGAATCATTTAAAAGTTCTGTCAAGGAGAAAGATTTTAAAGTGCACCTCATGAAATTTGGTTTTCGTCAAGGACACATTATTTTTTCAGTCGAGACTAGAGGTGACTTAAGCATTCCTTAGGTTATCTTGATGCTTAATATCTCCTTAGGAGGTCTGAGCACAGAGAAGAATGAGCATCATGCAGGCTGACCCTATTTGAACGACCTGCTCCTCGCCCTCAACCTCACCATCTCTGAAATTGGCCTTGTAGGACTGAAATCCCAAAACATTAAAACAAAATAATGCATTTTTCCTTGTAAATAAAATTTATAATAGTAATTTATAATTAAAATTTATATTAATAGTTAAAATTATAATAGTAAGGATTTTTTATAATAGTATTTTTCCCTATTTTTATTCCTTTATTTTATTTTTTTGTTTAAAAAACTGCATTTTTAGCAAGCCAGAAGATTTTTGTTCATTGGTTCTAAGTAACAGAATTTCCTTCATAAGTTAATTCACCAGTATTCGCTATTCATTTCTCCTTCTTCATGCTTGTTAGTCCTATTTATAGAACTCTAGTATTTTTTTAAATCATTTTCTCAAACAGGGTAAAAGGGGCAACATTGGGGTTCATTTGGGGCAGTTTTGGGTCTGGGGAGGGAATTTAGAAAGAGCTTGAGGGTCTGGAGGACACTGGGGGAGCTTGGTGAGCACTCAGAGGGGCACTGAGGGACTCTGATGGACAAACCAGGCTCTGGGGGAGCTCTTGGGGATCCAGGGGAGCACTCAGAGGTCAGGGAGGGGAATCTGGGGCCCTTTGGGTTCCAGGTGGGCACTTGGGGGCTCTAACAGGGCTCTCTGTGGCGCGGGAATGATGGGAGTTATAGGCAGGGGTATAATATGGTTTAATAGAGCTGTGGAGCATCATGGGAGTTCTGGGCACAGCTACTATGTATCTCATTGGGTGTGGTGCATGATGGGAAATGAAGTCATGGCTGGAGTTGCACTCCATGGGAACTGTGGAGCATGATGGGTAGCTGTAGTCCCGGAAGTAGCCGAGTCAGGGAATTTGGGGGTCTGGGAAGGCACTTGGGGGTCACTTTTGCATCGGAGCCATTAATTGGCAGTCCTCAGTGGGGAACATACAAGGCTCGGGAACATTTAGGGGGAGCATGGAGAGCTGTAACAGGGCTCTTTAGTGTGTGGTGCATGACAGGAGTTTTAGACACCGAACTTTGTTATTAGGGCATATATGGGGTTGGGAGCATTCAAGGAATATGGAGAAGCTTTTGGGGGGTCCCAAGTGGATGCTGAGGGAGCACCTAGGGATCCTGGAGGGTCAGGTTGACACTTATGGGACATATGGGGGAGTGGATACCAGGGATTCTGTGGAGCACGGGGCATGATGGGGGTTGTAGTCCAGGCTCCAATGGGGCTCAATTGGCC
Organism: Catharus ustulatus; assembly: GCF_009819885.2. NCBI lineage: Eukaryota > Metazoa > Chordata > Aves > Passeriformes > Turdidae > Catharus > Catharus ustulatus. The sequence continues at coordinate 330,139 of NW_024879543.1, forward strand.
CGCAGGGCCTGATGGGAGTTATAGCCAAAAAGAAAAGGTGGCGATGAGACTTGGCTCTGCCCCTGAGGCCCTGATCCCCGGCACTGACTGGCTGAAGGCAGTGATGGGCAGAGGTGGGAGCAGCTCATTCAACCCCTCCAGGCCCTCCCAGTGCAGCCCAGTCCCTCCCAGTACACATTAGTTCATAACTGGTCCCTTCCAGTTTCTCCCAGTGTCATCCATAGTGCCCCTCAGTGTCATCCAGTCTTCCCAACACTGTTCCAAGTGTCCCCTGTTTCTCCCAGTATCCCCCAGTATCACTTGCAGTTTCCCCAGTGTGCCCCAGTATCCCCCAGTATCACTCCCAATATGTCCCAGTATGTCCCACAGCACCTCCACAGTCCATCCCAGCCAATCCAGATTCTCCCCTAGCATTCCCGGTGTTGCCCAGTATGTCCCTGTCCTCCCCAGTGTTTCCAAGGAAACTTGAACTTCTCACGGTTGCTGTGGCACCCAAACCCAGCAGTGGGGTCAGTGCATTGCCCATGGCCACAGCCCCTGTCAGTGGCCCAGTGTAGGTTGGGATGATGATCCACCCTCACAGCTGGCCCAGGGCAGCTCTGCAGTGGTTTTGGTGGCACCTTGGGCTGGCACACACCTGAGGAGTGTGTCTGTTTGCAGTGGGGAACATTAAGAGTTACAGATTACTTCAAAAAAACAAAAAAGAAAACTCTTCCACACCTCCTGTGGAGAGTCCCTGTATCACTGTCAATCACAGAATGCCGCTATTGCCTCTGCTCTAAAGAGAACACTAACAAAACACTCACTTGAAAATAGGAATGAGTATTTCTTAGAAGCTCTTTGAAATATTTCTCCATAACTGGAGTTGAAAACCACCGTAATGAACTGCAGCAGACCAGAGGGAAATCAAGGCAGAGCCACGGTTTGTCAGGACTTGCTTGATCCCAATGAGCCCCATGGTGCATTTGGGGCTGCCAAGGAGCTCCAAATAATATTTTGGAAATACTGGCTGTCTCTCTGCAGCGCTGCCTTTGCCAGGACGCCAGCCCAGCTCAGCAGCACAGACACAGCACAAGAACTTTACTGATCCCCTCAGGGTTTGGGGCTGAGTCCCTGAACATCAGTCCCTGAGAGGGAGTTGAAGAAACCTCTCAAGAATTCCAAGTCAGATTCAAGCTCCAAAGTTTCTATTACTTCTACTGAGTCCCACTGATAAACATGAAGGAGAAGTTCCCCCAAGGGTTGAATAAGAGCGGAAAATTGATGACAATGATGTCAGGTTGGAAAAAATAGGGTAAAGGAAGAAAAGAGACCTCTCAGGAATTCAAAGTCAGATTCAAAGCCCAAAGTTTCCCAAAGTTCTAATGGGTCCCATTGAGGGACATGGCTGAGAAAGAGTCCCCAGGAGCAGATTTATTGTTTTTACATTATATTTTTAAAGTGTGGGTTTATTATTTTTATGATATATATTTTTAATTACGGGATTATTGTTTTTACATTTTTTGGTGAAGTTTTTTTTTTTTTTTTTATGAATGAAGCAGAGAAATGGGACTTCTGAGTTGGTTTAGAAAGTTTTGGTTTATTTTTTTAATTTTCTGTCCAGGCAGAAAGGGTAAGTTTATCTTACAGAGGTTGGCTTGGAAGTCACAAGACTTATGTTTACAAGGTGTTTTCAGGTTTTATTAATGAATAAAACACTGTCAACAGAGATAGTTTTGTTTCTAATTCAATACTATTTTGTCTTACTGACTCATACTGGAGTGTGAACTTTCTTAGCCAATTATATCCTGACACACAAACTCACATTGCTGCACTCTAAAACTTCTTGTTACCTTTGTAACTACCTTTATTTCTTCTATATGTTAATTATCAAGCTAAACTTGTCTCTACCGAACTGTGTGTAATTCTAAGCTGTAGCTTACAGACCCAATGTTCTGAGAATTCCTTGCATTTTGAATTCTAACACAGCAAGTGAATGAACTTGCTCTGGATGTTGCCAACAGCCTCCATCAGCTCCAGCTGAGCTTTGGCTTTTCTAAACATATGAACACATCTTCAGGTCAGATTTCTGAATCCTTCTCTGTAGTTTGTCCTCACTTCCACCGCCTGGTTGTTGTGCTGTGCTCGTGCCTGTCATTTGTCCCTGAGGCAGCACAGCCCCCCTGGCCAGCACAGGCCCCACATCCCCTCATCAGACACAGCACAGGGAGTGTTTTGGGTGGGCAAATGTTCCCCACCAGAGTGTCCACTCCAGCCCTCACTGACCAGTCCCATCACCCACATCCCATGCCAGGGTTCACAGAGAGCCCTGCTCTGGAGTCTGCCAAGGGCTGGGTGAGGAGGGAGCCCAGGCAGGGCTGATGCTGCCCCTAGAGCAGTGCTGAAATCAGCAGGAGGAAGGAGATAACCACACAACAAATAGACTGCTAAACTGGGGGGAGTGCCCAGGTCTGAAAGTGGCTGATGGAAGAGGCTGGAGGGATGCTTAAAGTCCTGGGGCACCTTCTAAGACTGGACATGCCACTATGCCCACATACCAACCTCCTCAATGCTGCACCTGCCTGTCTGAGATCCCTGTCAGGGCACTGGCACAGCACCACACACCTGCTGGAATGTGTCCTGGCCCTGAAGAGTCACACAGCTCATCTGACAGGAGTGGGTTTTATCTCCTGGGCACTTCCCAGTCTAGCCCAGCTTCTGCCCAGCTCTGCCCATCTCCCCTGTCCTCATCCCTGCCCAGCCCAGCCCAGCTCAGCAGCCCATTCTGGGTGAGCCCCATGGCAGGACCTGCTCTGGGGTGCTCCAGCACTGGGGCACTCACCCCACAGCCCTGGCCCCCTTGAAGGGCTCAGCAGCTGCTGAGGGACAGAGAGGAAGGTCAGCCTCCACATCAGCCCCAGGGCTGGAGCTCACCATGGCAGGGGAATGGAGCTCAGTGACAGTGCAGAACTGCTGGTCCTGGCTCCAGGAAATGCTCAGCACAGGCTGCCTCTGCCCACTCAGTGCCAGCCCCTCTCTGTCCCCAGGCCAGCACAGCAGCCCTGGGCAGGGGACAGAGGGGCCTGGCCAGAGCTGGTGCCTGCAGCAGCAACTTCCTCTGCATTCCTCCCTGCAGGCACAGAAACGCTCCCTTGCTCTTCTCCCTGGACATCCCTTTCCCCAGGTGAGTGTATCCTGGTTGGTAGGATTCATGTAAAGGTGTGGGATCCTCATGGAACCAAAGGTCCATTGTGACCCTGATGGGGCCTCATGGAATCCTGGAGGCCTTGATGACACTTTGAGGCCTCGTTGAATCAAGGGGCTCTGCAGGACCTTGTGGAACCAAGGAGACCCTTCTGCCATTGTGAGTCCCCACAGAACCAAGGGTCCATTGTGATACTGTGGCAAGAGACCCCTGTGATACTGCAAGGGATCATGGAAACAAGGGACCAGTGTGACACTGTGGAGCCCCATGGAAACAAGAGGCCAGTGTGACACTGTGGAGCCCATGGAAACAAGGATCCAATATGACACAACCATTGTGACACTGCAGGGCCCCATGGAAACACGGGAAAAGCTAGCAGGTCTTGTTGGCTTGGCCTGAGTGGTCCCACTGCCCTTGCAATATCGAGGGTCTTTTCTTATGTACCCCTGAAACCCTGGGGCTCTGGGCTTTGCTTCAAATGGAAAAGAACTGTCCTTCTCTTCCAGGCATCCATGCCAAAATGGGATTTCCCCTCCAAAAGTCCTAGATCCAAAGATTGCTCCTACACCAAAGCTGCCATTAGAGACAGGTCTGGCTGACCTTGCCTTGCTGAGGGCCAACTCTCACCTGCCTTCAAAACACTTGGGCTGTGTGCTTTCCTTACTTTGGAAAAGAACTGGCCTTCTCTGCCAGGAAAAAAGAGGCTGAAATTGGGATTAACCATTCAAAATTCCAAATATCCAAAGGTTGCTCCCAGACAAAGCTGCCAGGACAGACAGGACTTTCTGACCTTGGCCCCTGGTGACTGCAGTTCATTAGGCCCTGAAACACTGGGACCTCCTGTGGTTTCCTTCCTGTAGAGACCATGGGGACACTGTGGGGACCCCATGGAACCAAGGACATCATTGTGGCACTGCAGGGCCTCATGGTCCCAAGGGCCCAGTGTGAAGCAGCAGGGCTTTGTGGAACCAAGAGGCCACTGCTGCATTTCAGGGCCTCGTGCAGCCAAAGGGCCGTGGTGATCCTGCAGGGCACCGTGGATCCATGGAGAACATTGTGGCATTGCAAGGACCCATGGAATCACGGAGACCATTGTGACACTGTGGGGCCCCCCACAGAAGCAAAGGGCCATTGTGACACTGCAGGCCCTCATGGAAGCAAGAGGCCATTGTGACACTGCAGAAGCAAGGAGAACATTGTGACACTGCGGGGCCTCATAAAACCAAGGGGACATGGAATGGATTTGGATGGTTTCGCTTCCCAGGAGCGACCTGACAGGTCCAGCTGATAATGGAATGTTGAGGGTGGGTTCTCATCAGCCCCTAGAGCACTGAGGCCCCATGCTTTCCTTTCTACGGAAAAATACCATCCATCTTTCCAGGTGCCCATGGCGAAAATTGATACCCCCACTCCCAAAAAATTTCCTGTATGCAAGGGTTCTCCCAGACTGCCAAAACAGAGAGCTCTGGCTGGCCTTGTCCTCTGGTGGTCACCTCTCATCACAAGGAAGCCTTGAGGAAAATATTTTAACAGGTTTGACTACTGGAACATCAATGAATCTATCCTCTAAAAATCTTGGAAGCTCTTCTGATCATATGTGTCTTTTTTCTTCTCTTGGTGTAGTGCGCATGAAATATTAATTTCAACTACATAATATTACTCTCATCACTCTAGCAGAGTTATGTGATACAAAATATCTCCTCTGCATATGGATGCAGGTCACCTGTATAAGCAAACACAATAAAGGGCAAACCTGGGCTGAGCAGCCAGGGCTGGCAAGGGTTGGGGACAGAGGCTGGCAATGACAAATGTCCTGGGCCCCCTCCCTGCTCTGTGCATGCCACCAAGGGCACAGAGCAGCCTCCTCTCTCACCCACTTGCCTGTTTCCAATGCCTTCCACAGGCGCTGGCCCTGCCCCACAAGGCCTGGGCTGAGTCCTGCCCCTGCACGCTCAGCCAGGCTGAGATGGACACTGCTGCTTTCTCTGGCAGGCTCTCTCAGGCCAGCCCAGCTCCCTGCAAGCTCTGCCAGCTGCCCTGAGCTCTGTGCAGCACCAAGGGCCTCTCCCCAGCACAGCCCAGCCGGCTCTGGCCCCACAGCTCTGCTCAGCCCAGGGGGCTCTGGGCAGTGGCCCCACGGCCTCAGCCCCTGCCAAGGGCACAGCAGCAGCTGCAGCTCAGAGAGGACTCAGCCCCAGCCATGGGCAAGGTGCTTGGCCAAGGCAAAAGGAGGCTCCCTGGGTGCCCTGCTCCCCTGTCCCTGAGCTCCTGAGAGCTCTGCAGCCCCTGCTGCCATCCCATCTGCCCAGGCCAGCACAACAGCCCCAGCCTTGGGGCCCTCCAGAGCTGCTCCTGCAGCGACAAAGCTGTGCCCATTTCTGTTCATTCCTGCTCTGATGAGGATGGATCCTCAGCCACTTGGAGTTTGCTGATGAATTTTACTACTCCAGAGGCCTCTCCTTTCTTGAGTTCTTCTGTTTAGGATTTCAGATACAAAGGCTTATAAATATTTTTGTGTAAAGACCAAAACCAGAAACACCCCTGGGAATAATGAAACACTAATCTTAGAAAAATTAAGATTTTAGTTAAACTTAAATAATTGATTGATCGTCTGTCATCTCATGTTTGCTCAGGTGTGCTTACAATGGGAAACGATGAAACTGGTAAGCAGGCCTGAAGAAGCACGAACAATCGCAACCAGAAACCCATTCTTTGAAAAATTGGAATATCCCCAGAAATCATTTGTATTGTCATTAATAGAAAAGGGTCGAAAGTTCAGGGCGAGGAAGACTCGCCTTACTTCCTCCTTTTAGGACCCCTCCCCACAAAAACGACCCCAGACTTAATTCAAGAAGCCAACCACGCATGCTTAATAGCCATTCAAGCTAATTACCATAGAAAGCAGGGGACGGGAGGGGCTGGTATTATGAATATGTATTTATTTAAACCTTTTGTTAATAAATAGACTCTGTGACCACCTGTAATTTCACAGCGCGTATTAGGGGGCTACCCCACGCTGCTTCCCAGCGCTGAATAAACATAGCCTTTCTAACTTTAAATTGTTAGAGAGTCTTTTGTCCGTCACAGTTGAGTATCGGTACTAGACCAATACTCATATTTTGGTAAATCAATAATTTAAGTTTTCAATTCTTCTGTGGTTGAATAAACAAATTTCAGGAAAATAGTCCCAGTGAATATAGTATCTTGAAAGCAATGCAGTGAGATCTGTTTTGTCCTGTTAAGTTTTCTTATCCACTTTACAGATGGATATCAGCAATGTCCAATTTATATTGATCCCCTGCACCTTCTAATGCAGTCTGAATAGATATAAAAATCAAGACCCCTCATGACTGACAATCAATCACACTTTATCCCCATCCCCTCTCTAGCATTTCCCTCATCCAATCTGTGGGACTCCTATGGATCAGGAATGGTGAGACCAACACGACCAGGGAAGTGATTCTTCCCCTGTGCTTGGGGTACTGTGTGCTGTGTCCAGTTCTGGGTCCCCCAATTTAGGAAAGGACTTGGAGGGGCTGGAGCCTGTCCAGAGGAGGGCAACAAGGCTGGTGAGGGGTCTGGAACACAAGTCCTGTGAGGAGTGACTGAGGGAGCTGGGAATGTTTATCCTGGAGAAGAGCAAGCTCAGGGGAGACCTCATCACTCTCTACAACTCCCTGACAGGAGGGTGCAGCCAGGTGGGTGTTGGGCTCTTCTCCCAGGGGACAATGACAGGGAAAGAGGACAAGGCATTAAGCTGCACTACGGGAGGTTTAGGCTGGACATTAGGAAATATTCTTCACAGAAAGTGTGACTGGGCATTTGAATGGGCTGCCCACGGAGTTGGGTGAGTCATTGGGAAGTGTTTCAGGAAAGACTGGATGTGACACTGAGTGCCATGGTCTGTGTGACAAGGATGTGTTGGGTCAGAGGTTGGACTTGATGCTCTCAGTGGTCTTTTCCAGCCTGGGTGATTCTGTGATGATTGTGTCACTTCAGGGCTCTGTAGAAGCAAAGTGTCATTCCACTGCAGGGCCTTGTGGAACTAAGAGGACCATAGTGACACTGTGTACGACATGGCACCACAGAGCCAAGGGGCCATTGTGACACTGTGGGGCTACATAGAAGCAAGGAGTCCATTGTGACACTCTGGATCCTTATGGAACCACAGAGGCCACTGTGACTCTGCAGGGCCCTAGAGTCCAAGTGACATTGTGACACCAAGGGGTCCAATGGAACCAAAGGGACATTGTGACACTGGGAGGCATCATGGAATCATGGAGACCATTGTGACACACAAGGGCCTCATGGAACTGTGGTGATACCAAGTAGGCTAGGAATGTGGATCTGCTGGAGGGTAGGAGGGCTCTGCACAAGGACCTACACACAGGGACACAAGGTGGTGTCAGGGCACAGGTTGGACTTGATAATCTCCAAGGTCTTTTCCAGCCTGGATGATTCTGTGATTCTCTGAAACCCCCTCTGAAGCAGTTGCAGGATGGGCCTCCTCTTCAGAAAGTCCAGCAGCACAGGTCCCTCACCTTCTCCACACAGGCCCCAAAGCTCATCCTGTCAATCCTGCAAAGCCTCTCCAGCCCCTCCTCACTGCCCAGAACAGGGAGCCCCACAGCCAGACACACCAGCCCAGATGTGCCCCCCTGGCCTGTGGTGCCTCTGGCAAGGGAGCAGCACGAGGCACTGCAGGACACTGCAGACAATTCCTGAAGCACTTGTTGGATGATCCTGCTCTCCAAGGGACGTTCCCATGGTGCCAACTCAGGAACTGAAATAGGGAGTGGGGCCAGAAAGGAAATGGCAAACAGGGATGGACTGTTTATAAAGAGGGGACAGGGATGGGCAACAGGAAGGAATATGGAACAATCAAGAGGAAAGAATAAAAATGTGAAACAAAGGAAATGCTCAGGAGAGTTTGGGGGTGGCTGCCAGGCAGCCCTGGCTCTGAGCCACAACATCTGCAGTGGGACAGCAAAGTCACAGCTCATGGAAACAAACTTTTCTGGCTGACTTCAGAGGCCACAAAAAACATGAGTGGTGTCCCTGCTGTCCCCCAGGCCTTGCTGGTCCCAGGGCTGATGGCATTTGTGCTCACTCAGCTCCATCTCCCCACAGCAGCACCATGGGGGTGCTGACGCCTGCTCTGTGCAATGCAAACAGGGGCTCCTGAGCCAGTGCTGCCGTGGCTGTGCCTGCAAGGATGCGGCACCTCTGTGAGCTGGGGGAGAGGCCAGGGCTGCAGAGGGGGGATGTTGTTGGCAGGTGCATGAGGACGCTCTGGGACGCTGCCCTGGGGTGTCCAGCGCAGTGGGGATGGATCAGCCCCTGCTCTGCTGCTCCTTCCCAGGGTCTCCCCCTTGCAGGGACCTTGCAGAGCACCAGCCATGCTGTTTGCCCCCAGCCTGCCCACGGCCAGCCTGGGGCTGCTCACCCTGGGGGTTTTCTCTGCTCAGCATTGGCCTGGCCAAGTGTTCTGGAGAGAGCCTGGGCAAGGAGCCTCGAGCCCCCAGGCCCTGCCCTGAGGTGTCAGCGCTGCCCCAGCAGTGCCCATGGCCTGTCCCTGCTGCAGCCCCGGCACTGCCACCCCCAGGGCTGTGCCCGGCCCCGAGAGCACTCAGGCCCTGCAGCAACACGAGGGGCAGGAGGGCAGCGGGGCAGTGGCACAGGAGCAGCACTGGCAACACCAAGTGCTGCTGCTGCTGGGCACAGCTGCTGTGCCAGCACTGATCTGCCCCCAGTTCTGCACACAGGCAGTGCTGCTGCAGCTCCAGAGAAGAGAACAAAAGGGGAATCTATGTGAAGAACTTGGCTGGGAGTTCCTTTAGTTTGTTTAAAGCAACGCAGCTCCTCATTGACACAGTCTCTGGGTCATACCAAACGAGGGGAGAAACAAAGGTAAAGCAAAACAAAAGAAAATGGCACAGGCAATGAGATTTTTTCTGGACAATAGTGAAAAACCAAAACAAAGGAAAGAAAATGATAACCAAAAAATCAAACTAGCAAGACATTCAAATAGGACTTTTACTACAAATGATTTACAGAAATTGTAAAGCAGTTTAATGTTCCTGAAAGCATATAGTCATCATTGTCCACACTGCAGCCTTGAGCTCCTGGTTCCTCAGGCTGTAGATGAGGGGGTTCAGGGCTGGAGGCACCACTGAGTACAGAACTGACAGGGACAGATCCAGGGATGGGGATGAGATGGAGGGGGGCTTTAGGTGAGCAAACATGACAGTGCTGAGGAACAGGGAGACCACAGCCAGGTGAGGGAGGCAGGTGGAAAAGGCTTTGTGCTGTCCCTGCTCAGAGGGGACCCTCAGTACGACCCTGAAGATCTGCACATAGGAGAAAACAATGAACACAAAACAGCCAAATAACAAACAGGCACTAACAGCAATGATCCCAAGTTCCCTGAGATAGGATTTAGAGCAGGAGAGTTTGAGGATGTGTGGGATTTCACAGAAGAACTGGCCCAAGACATTGCCCTGGCACAGGGGCAGGGAAAATGTATTGGCTTGTGTGCAGCAGGGAATAGAGAAAGGCACTGGCCCAGGCAGCTGCTGCCATGTGGGCACAAGCTCTGCTGCCCAGGAGGGTCCCGTAGTGCAGGGGTTTGCAGATGGACACGTAGCGGTCGTAGCACATGACGGTCAGGATGGCAAATTCAGCTCCAAGGAAGAATAAAAAGAAAAAGAGCTGTGCAGCACATCCTGAGTAGGAGATGATCCTGGTGTCCCAGAGGGAATTGTGCATGGCTTTGGGGACAGTGGTGCAGATGCAGCCCAGGTCAGTGAGGGCCAGGTTGAGCAGGAAGAAGAACATGGGGGTGTGCAGGTGGTGGCTGCAGGCTACGGCGCTGATGATGAGGCCGTTGCCCAGGAGGGCAGCCAGGGAGATGGCCAGGAAGAGGCAGAAGTGCAGGAGCTGCAGCTGCCGCGTGTCTGCCAGTGCCAGCAGGAGGAAGTGGCTGATGGAGCTGCTGTTGGACATTTGCTGTGTCTTGGCATGGGGGTCTGTAAGAAAAGTAATCATTAAATAGTTTGGTTTGGAGAGGACTTGAAATATCCCTGCCCATCTTGGTGGCACTTTCCCCCCACTGCCTGCCCAGGGCTCTGCTGCCTGGAGCTGCCCCTGACAGCAGCTGCTTTCCCTGTGCCCAGGGCTGTGTCCTGCCAGTGCTGCCAGAGCCCAGCCCAGCCCTGGGGGCTCAGCTCTGCCCTGCAGACCCCTCCCAGCACAGGGCACTGCCCAGGGACAGCTCTGCCTCTGCAGGCTCTGATGGCAATGTCACAGTAACCCTGAGGAGGCTTGGAAAATCAGCACTGATGCTGATTGTAAGGGACCCTGGGCTTTTTTCTTTCTTTTCCTGGTTTATTCAGAGCTGAGAGGATTTTTTTTTTCTCAACCTGAACTGCGGGAGGAATATCAATGTGCAATTTCCCATCCCGGCAACTGAGAGCAGAAGGTTAAAAAAGCAGGGTTTTCCATTTCCGCAGCCTCTAAATTCCTGTTCTCCTTGTATAATCTATTTGGAAATGTTCTGCAGTTAAATGTCATGCTGCGAGCAGTCCTGTAAAATGCAGCATCCTCACCACACAAGGAGAACACTTCCAAGCTTTACCAGCTGTCTCCTTCCTCCAAGACCTGTCCCCTAGTGCTGTGAGCAGCTCCCAGGGCTGGCTGAGAGCTGTCCCTGGCAGGCAGGAGAGTCCCTGACCCAGCACAGTGCCCTGGGCTGCAGGACCCTGCTCTGCAGGACAGCCCTGGGCACCCCTGGCTGCTCTACACAAGAGAGAATCAGAGAATGTACTCACAGAGTCTGTAGGCATTGGGATGTTCCAGCTTTAGGAGATCGCTCCAGGAACTGCAGCTGCATTGTCCTGCAGCTTCATGTGTCAAGGGCTGGGAGTGATTCTGCTCCCAGTGACTTCTGAGCACCTTCCCAGCCCTGACTGATTGAAGCTCTCTGTGCCTCTGTGCTGTGCCCGCGGTGGCTGCAGGAAGGGACCCCACCTCTATTGGGCTTGGAGAAGAGCTGTTCATCAAGAGAAATGTGGTTTTTACCCTCTTCTTGGTCACCAGGATCACCCTCTCTGCCAGGAGCCTGGCCCAGCTCCCCAGCACAAACACAGCACAAGGACTTTAATGACCCTCTCAGGGCTTTGCTCCTGTTTGCATCAGACTCAGTCCCTGAGAGTATTCAAAAAACTTCTCTAGACTCAAAGGGAGATTGAAAAACTTCCTTGAACTTTTAATGGGTCCCACTGAAGGACAAAACTGAGAAAGTGTCCCCAGGTTCCAGTTAGAGCAGAACACTGGAGGCAGTGATGACAGGTGGGGACAAACAAGGGAAAGGTGTCTCTGATGCTGAGCAAACCTGGATGTGTTTCAGCAATGCAAAGGGCCAAGGCCTGAGCCCCAGCCCCTGGCAAGGCACATCCTGTCCCTCCCTCATTGCTCAGGGCTCTTCCCGGGGCACTGGGCTCTGGGGATGTGCAATGCCAAGGGCAGCACCATGGGGCGGCCCCTGCCAGGCTGCTGAGCAGGGACAAGGAGGCAATGAGGCCCCAGCACAGCAAGGCTCACTTGTCCTTTCCTGCTGGCCTCAGGCCCAGGGCCAGCAGCCATGGCCAAAGTGCTACAGGAGGTGGCTCTGGCAGGGCCTTTCAGCTGCTGCCCATCCCTGTGCCCTGTGCAGCCCAGGCTGTCCTACGGTGTCCATGCCCTGTGCCTCTGTCCCTGCAGGCTGTCGTCATCCCCTGGCTGCCCCACCTGGCTGGCCCCTTCCTTTGCTGACAGCTCTGTGTCCTGCCTGCCTCTGCCTGAGCCACACAAAGCTTTGGGCTGCTCGAGACTTTTTGTGGGGGATGTGTTGCCATCCAGCCTTGCGGTCGGAGAGAAATTCCTTTATTCTTGTGTCCAGCAGGTGCTCTAGGCATTAATTCTTTCTTTCTCTGCCTGTTCTCTACTATGTGTAAAGTATCCACCATCCCTGAAACCACCCTTCAACTCTTCCCAGACATCTCCTCTGCTGTCCTCAGTCTCCAATTCACTGAGCACAGAGATCCTTTGCCCTTATACAGTGGTCATGTGCATGAAGCCTCTAAACTCCACCTTGGGAGATCTCTGGGCCCTCTCCACAGTTTTTGCAAATAAAAACATTCTCTTCATAGTCTAAGGAAATCAGCAGAAGAACAAAGCCAGCCAGAGCTGTCTGTTTTGGCTACGTTTTTCTGGGAGCAATCCTTTGATGTGTAGAATTTTGCATGGCAAATCCCAGTTTTGGCCATTCCCTCAGGATAAGAAGGTCAGTTCCATTTCTTAGGTAGGAAAGAAGGAGCAGAGCCCGAGTGTTCAGGGTCAGATGAGAGGTGTTCCTGACAGATTTTGTTTTGGAAAAACCTTTGAATGCAGGGAATGTTTTAGGGTCAGTCCCGATTTCAGCCATCAGCCCCTAGAAAGAAGGAAGGTTCTTTTCCATAGGAAGGAAATCACAGAGTCCCAGTTGTCCAGGGGCTGGTGAGAGGCAGCCTTTGGTGCACCAAAGACAGTTTGACCTATTAGGTGGGCCCTGGGAGGCCAATCCAGGCAGATCTGTTCCATTTTAATTTGGTTCCATGGGGCCCCTCAGTGCCACAATGTTCTCCTTGCTTCTGCAGTGTCACAATAGCCCCTTGCTTCCATGACACCCTGCAGGGTCACAATGGCCCTTTGGTTCCATGGGGCCCCACAGTGTCGCAATGGTCTCCATGATTCCATGGGGCCTTGCAATGCCACAATGGTCTCCATGATTCCACGGGACCTTGCAATGTCACAATGCTCTCCATGAATCCACAGTGTTCTGCAGGATCACCACGGCCCTTTGGTTGCACAAGGCCCTGGAATGCAGCAATGGCCTCTTGGTTCCACAAAGCCCTGCTGCATCACACTGGGCCCTTGGGACCACAGGCCCAGCGGTGCCACAATGATGTCCTTGGTTCCACAGGGTTCCCACAGTGTCACAATTGTCCCTTGGATCCGTGGTACCCTGCAGTGTCACAATGCCCCCCTTCATTTCAGAAGGCCACACGGTGTCACCATGGTTTCCACAGGAAGAAAACCACTGGAGCCCCAGTGTTAGAGAGGCTGAAGAATGGCAGCCACCGGAGGCCAAGAAAAGCCTGACCTGCCTGTCCTGTCAGGTTTGTCGGGGAGCAATCCTTGGATATACAGAATATGGAATGTAGAAACCTCATGTTGGCCATCAGGAAGTGGAGAGAAGGATGGTTCTTTTCAATAGGAAGGCAGGCATTGAGTCCCAGTGCTTCAGGGACAGATGAGCAGCAGCCACTGTTGGCAAAAGCTAACCAGACCCATCTGTCCTGGCAAGCATTCATCTGGGAGAAACCCTTGGATATACAGAATTTTGGGGGCAAAATCCCAATTTCATCCATGAATGTGTGGATGAGAAGACCAACTCTTTCCCATAGGAAGGAAAGCACAGAGTCCCAGTATTTCAGGGAAAATTGGAGGTGACCACCAGAGGCCAAGGCCAACCAGGCCTGTCTGTCCTGGCAGCTTTTTCTGTGTGGGAGAAACCCTTGCATATTGGGAATTTTGGGGGAGAAGTACCAATTTTGGCCATGGATGCCTGGGCAGGAAGGATGGTTCTTTTCCATAGCAAGGACAGCCCAGGGCCCCAGTGTTCCTAGAATTATTTCTCCATAGCTGGAGTTGAAAATCTTTATTATGAACGGCACTGGACCAGAGGGCAATCAAAGCAGAGCCATAGTTTGTCAGGACTTGATTGATCCTGTTATAAATGGATACTCCAATTTATTGAATTAATGAAACCACAAGATGAAATTTAGCAGCAATTTATTAATGACAGTCATTGTATATAAACAAATACAAACAAAGTATATAACCAAAGTATATTAGTTAAATATATTTGAATATATACTGATTTGGCATTGAGTACTTTAGTATAATTGAAGTTTGGTTCAAATAAGGCATAAGCAAAACTGACTGGGGGAACAGGGAGGGACTCGCCCTTCCTCACATTACGAAGCAATCAAGCTAAAACCTCATTTATATAGTATATGCTGATATATATTAATATAGAATCTTCTGGAAAACTCCTCCTAGTTTCTGTTCCTAAAATCCATGTCACTATGTTGTGTTGCACATGCTCCACTGGTAGTTGGGGGTGTCTCCCCTTTTCTGGAGTCTTATTTCTGATGAAGGCTCTGAGTCTTCCTCTGTGTCCGCTGTTTAACCTTGCAGGTAGCACAAGCGCACTGAGCTTTGGATTATATAATAAGCTTATGTTCCCATAGCCAGCCTTATTCCAGTGTCCAATGCTTGGAATCTTCCCAATTTGGGGCAATTCAAGGCCAAAAGTTTTATTTCTAATTACTATGTATCAGGCCTACATCCTTACTATCTTTCCCTCCCACAGAACATCTGTGGGCTTCTACTTTGTCTCTTTTCCTCTCCCTTTCTGTAGCAAGAGGGCATTTTGGAGTCAAAGACAAAACCTCTTAGAGGTATAGTCAATGCTCAGTTTATTGGGCATCTGAGGGGTACATTTATAGTGCAAAGCAAGGGTTCACGTGCTTTGTGCTTACATATGATTGGCTTGTGGCTATTGTCCACGCGTCTATATGCTAGCAGCAGTTGGTTTGTGTTTACTGATCACGCGAATACATGATAACGTAAGCTTGGCAAGCTGGCGTGGGACCCTGCTATAGTCAAAGCCACTTCCCGGACCCCCGGACGCTGGCATCCAAGCTGCCCATACTCCCTTCTTTTGATCTGTCTTCTTATCAATGGCCCAAGGACACTACCTCCCAGCTGGTTTCCTTAATCACAGCTACAATTAAAGCTACATTCGTCAGTGGCTGTGTCTCCGGTCACGTAACCCAAGTCCATGTCTTCATATCCCATGTCCATATCTTCATAGTCTGTTCCCACAACACTGTTAGGCAGCCAGGCCCGGTATAGTATTTCATGGCCTGTCCCTTCATAGAATTTACCAAAGCCCCTGCCATATCCCCCAATACCTTTCCACTTTGACATAATTGTAACAATTATTTCCTATTGATTATAAGGCAACAATTTTTCGAATACAGTTATAATTTTATTAGCATAAATCACTTATCACAATCCCAATGAGCTCCATGGTGCATTTGGTGATTCTAGAAAACTCCAAATAATATTTTTAGAAATACTGGCTCTCTCTCTGCATTGCTGCCCTTTCCAGGAGCTTCCTCTGTGCCAGGACCCTGGCCCAGGTCAGCAGCACAAGGACTTTAATGACTCTGTCATGGTTTGGAGCTGAGTCCCTGGACATCAGTCCCTGAGAGAGAGTTGAAGAAAACTCTAAGGAATTCAAAGTCATATTCTAACTCCAAAGTTTCTCATACTTTTAGTGAGTCCCAGAGAGAAACATGAAGGAGAAAGTTTCCCAAGGTTTGAATTAGAGCAGAAAATTGATGACAATGATGTCAGGAAGAAAAAAATAGGGTAAAGGAGAAAAATAAACCCATCAAAAACTCATAGTCAGATTAAAAGTCAAAAGATTCCTGAAGTTCTAATGGGTCCCATTGAGGGACATGACTGAGAAAGTGTCCCCAGGAGAGGGTTTCTTCTTTTTACATTATATTTTTAAAGTGTGGGTTTATTGTTTTTATGATATATTTTTTAACTTTGGACGTATTGCTTTTATGCTATGTTTATTGTGGGGATTTTCATCTTTTTCCAAATGAAGCAGAGGGACTTCTGAGTTGCTTTAAAAAGTGTGGGGTTTTTAAAAATTTTCTATACAGGCATAAAGGGTAAGTTTGTCATACAGAGGATCAGACCATGACTTAGAGGTCATAAGACTTACGGTTGCAAGGTCTTTTAAGGATTTATGAACTAATAAAACACTGTCAACAGAGATATTTATGTTTCGAACTCAATTCTAAGATATTTTGTCTGCTTGACTATTAGTAGAGTGTGAAATTTCTTAGCCAACTATATCAAGACGCAAAATCTTAGAATGCAGCACTCTAAAACTTCTTGTTACTTTTGTAACTACCTTTATTTTTCCTACATCTTAAATTCTAAAGCTAAACCTTTCTCTACTTAACTATGTCTAATTCTAAGCTGTGGCTTACAGGCCCAATGTTCTGAGAATTCTTCGCATTATTGATTCCAACACCCAGGTTCCAGTTAGAGCAGAACAATGGTATCAGTGATGACAGGTGGGGACAAACAAGGGAAAGGTGTCTCTGATGCTCAGCAAACCTGGATGTGTTCCAGGAATTCAAAGGACCAAGGCCTGAGCCCCAGTCCCTGGCAAGGCACATCCTGTCCCTCCCTCATTGCTCAGGGCTCTTCCCGGGCCACTGGGCTCTGGGGATGTGCAATGCCAAGGGCAGCACCATGGGGCGGCCCCTGCCAGGCTGCTGAGCAGGGACAAGGAGGCAATGAGGCCCCAGCACAGCAAGGCTCACTTGTCCTTTCCTGCTGGCCCAGAGCCAGCAGCCATGGCCAAAGTGCTGCAGGAGTTGGCTCTGGCAGGGCCTTTCAGCTGCTGCCCATCCCTGTGCCCTGTGCAGCCCAGGCTGTCCTACGGTGTCCATGCCCTGTGCTGGCTTAAGGCTTCAGTGATAGGAAAAGCCAGGACTGAAACAGGGGAACTTGGAGTGGGTTTTATGGAAATAACTACAATGTAATACACGTGTCACAACTGCGTATGAGCAATAGGCTTTTAGAATCAGTTGTCCTGGCATGGTTAGTTATTATCCCCTGTTAGACCTCAGACCTGTATGAATGATGCCCTATTTACCAGCAAATTAGTGTTAAGGAGTCTTTTTCTGATATTTTGGAGATTTGGTAACAGTCCATGCGTAAACTCATGGACCCAAGAATTCAGCTGTGACACCATGTGGAACCTCATTGAACAAATGTTCCATTGTGACAAACCAGAGTCCAGTAGAGCCAAGGAACCATTTGGACACTGTTGGGCTACTGGGAGGCAGAATCCCTTCTGACACTGTGGAGCCATATGCAACAGAATGTGTCACAGAATGAGCAAGGTTAGGAAAGACCTTGGAGGACACTAAGTCCAACATGTTCCTTGACAGAACCTTGTCTCCTTTGAGTCTTCTCCAAGATAAATATCTCCAGCTCCCTCAGCCGCTCATCACAGGGCTTGTGTTCCAGACCCCTCACCAACCTTGTTATCTTCTCTGGACATGCTCCAGGCCCTCCATGTCCTTCCTAAATTGTGGGCCCAAAACTGGAAACAGCACTTGAGGTGCTGCCTAACCAGTGCCAAGCACAGGGGAAGAAGCACTGTCCTGGTTCTGGTGGCCACACCATTCCTGATCCAGGCCAGGAGCCTCTGGCCTTCTTGGTCACCTGGGCACACTACTGGCTCATGTCCAACCTGCTGTCCATCAGGGCTCCCAGGTCCCTTTCTTCCTGGCTGCTGTCCAGCTACTCTGTCCCTAGCCTGTAGCACTGCAGGGATTGTTGTGGCCAAGGCGCAGGACCAACCACGAGCTCTTGTTAAACCTCACCTTGCTGGACTTGGGCCCTGGACCCAGCCTGTCCAGGTCCCTGTGCAGAGTTCTCCTACCCTCCAGCAGATTAATACTTCCAGCCAACTTGATATTGTCACAGTTCCATGAGGCCCTGGTGTGTCACAACATTCTCCATGATTCCATGACACCTCCCAGTGTCACAATGTCCTTTGTTTCCATGGGATCACTTGGTTTCACAAAGTCCCTTTGATCCTTGGGCCCTGCAGTGTCACAATTGATCCCTGGTCCCATGAGTTCTCACAGTGCAGCAATGCTCTCCTTGGTTCTGCAGTGGCACAATGGTCCCTTGGTTCCACAAGGCCCTAGCAGTGTCACTGTGGCCTCTGTGGTTCCACGAGGACCCAGACTGTCACAATGGACTCCTTGCTTCCAGGTAGCCCCACACTGTCACAATGGCCCCTTGCTTCCCCAGGGCCCTGAAGTGACACAATCATCACAGAATCACCCAGGCTGAAAAAGAACTTTGAGACAATCAAACCCAACCTGTGACCCAACACCACCTTGTTACCCAGACCATGGCACTCAGTGCCACATCCAGTCTTTCCTGAAACACTTCCAGGGATGGTGACTCATCCCTCTTCCCTGGGTAGCCCATTCCAATGCCCAGTCACCCTTTCTGTTAAGAATATTACCTAATGTCCAGCCTAAACATCCCCTGGTGCAGGTTAAGGATGTGTCCTCTTGTCCTATCACAGTTCACTGTGAGAAGAGTCTGACCGCCCCAGCTGAACCCTCCTGTCAGGGAGTTGTAGAAGTGATAAGGTCCCTTCTGAGCCTCCTCTTGTCCAGGATAAACATCCCCAGCTCCCCTTGAAACTCCTCACAGGACTTTTCTTCTAGATCCCTCACCAACCTTGTTGCCCTTCTCTGGACACGCTCCTGCCCCACCATGTCCTTCCTAAATTGGTTAAACAACAACTGGACACAGCACTTGAGGTGCTGCCCAACCAGTGCCACGTACAGGGGAAGAATCATTGCCCTGGTCCTGCTGGCCACAGAATTCCTGATCCATAGAAGTCCCAGGGGTTGGATGAGGGAAATGGTGGGAAGAGGGCAGGGATAGAGTCTGACTGAGTTTAAGCCTAGATATTTTTATATCTATTCAGACAATATTAGAAGGTGCTGGGGATCAATATCAATTGGACTTTGCTGACAAAAAGAAAAAGTAAAGAGGAGAAAACAATTCGCTGTGCCTCTTTTTCTCAGTAGTATGCTCACTTTGAATACACTTCTGAAATCTTTCTAATTAACCGTAGAAGAATTGAAAACCTAAATTTTTCCCAGGGGCTTTTCCTGTTTCGGTGTTTTGAGCAAAGTGTTTATGAACCTTTCTGAAAGAAATCCTGAACTGAGGAGCTCAAGAAAGAAGAGGGCTCTAGAGTTGTAAAATTTGTCAGCATCCTCCAAGTGGCTGAGGATCCATCCTCAGCAGAGCAGGAATGAACAGAAATGGGCACAGCTTTGTGGCTGCCCCAGCTTTGGGATGGGCCCAGGACCTGGAGCAGGAGCAGCTCTGGAGGGCCCCAAGGCCGGGGCTGTTGTGCTGGCCTGGGCAGATGGGATGGCAGGAGGGGCTGCAGAGCTCTCAGGAGCTCAGGAACAGGGCAGCAGGGCACCCAGGGAGCCTCCTTTTGCCTTGGCCAAGCACCTTGCCCATGGCTGGGGCTGAGTCCTCTCTGAGCTGCAGCTGCTGCTGTGCCCTTGCCAGGGGCTGAGGCCGTGGGGCCACTGCCCAGAGCCCCCTGGGCTGAGCAGAGCTGTGGGGCCAGAGCCGGCTGGGCTGTGCTGGGGAGAGGCCCTTGGTGCTGCACAGAGCTCAGGGCAGCTGGCAGAGCTTGCAGGGAGCTGGGCTGGCCTGAGAGAGCCTGCCAGAGAAAGCAGCAGTGTCCATCTCAGCCTGGCTGAGCGTGCAGGGGCAGGACTCAGCCCAGGCCTTGTGGGGCAGGGCCAGCGCCTGTGGAAGGCATTGGAAACAGGCAAGTGGGCGAGAGAGGAGGCTGCTCTGTGCCCTTGGTGGCATGCACAGAGCAGGGAGGGGGCCCAGGACATTTGTCACTTCCAGCCTCTGTCCCCAGCCCTTGCCAGCCCTGGCTGCTCAGCCCAGGTTTGGCCTTGGCTGAGTTTGGCTGTGGCCCAGCTCCATCCTCCTGTGGGGCTCAGGGCCTGTTCCCGGCCATGGCCAGCCCTGCCCGGCCTCTCTGCTGGCCCAGAGCCCAGCAGAACCCAGGGCAGGGTTGTCAGTGCAGGCCCACAGGTGCCAGGCGCTGTGCAGGAGTTGTCAGAGGCTGCCCAGCAGGGAGGCCATGGGGCACAGAGCCCCAGGGCTGCCATGGGCACCACAGCTGCACCTGCAGCTCCAGAGGAGACGTGACAGATGGGAGCAGAGACAAACAATTGCTTCTGGATTCTTCATTGTGTTTGCTTACACAGGGGACCTGCATCCATATGTAGAGGAGGTGTTTTGTGTCAGATAACAGTGATAGAGTGCTAAGAATGATATCATTTAGTTTAAAAAATTATTTCATGAATAATGCACAATGGGAAAAAAAGATATATGATCAGATTGTGCATCTGAGTTTTTCCAAGGATGAGACTCGTTAATGTTCCAGAAGTCAAACCTGTTCAAATACTTTCCTCAGGGCTTCATTGAAATTAGAGGTGACCGCCAGGATCAAAGTGCAGCCAGAGCTCTGTGTCCTGGCAGCTTTTGTCTGGGAGAACCGTTGTATATCGAGAAATTTTCAGGACTAGTATCAATTTTGGCAATGTACATATGGAAAGATGGATGCTTCTTTTCTATAGGAAGGAAAGCATTGGGCCCCATTTCTCCAGGGGCTGATGAGAGGCAGCCCTCAACATTCCAAGATCAGCTGGACCTGTGAGGTGGCCCCTGGTAGCCCAAAGAAGCCAGATCTGTTCCATATCCCCTTGGTTCCACAAGGCCCTATAGTGTCACATGTTCCCCTTTGTTCCACATGGTCCCCCAGCGTCACAGTGGCTCCTTCATTTCAGAGGGCCCCACAGTGTCACCATGGTCTCCACAGGAAGGAAACCACAGAGCCGCAGTGCTTCAGGGACTGATGAACTCCAGTTACCAGAGGCCAAGGCCAAGCAGAGCTTTCTGTCCTGGCATGGTTGTTCTGGGTGCAACCTTTGAATATACAGAATTTTGAATGTTGAATTCCAATTTCAGCTCTTTTTGCCTGGAGAAAAAAGGCCGGTTCTATTCCATAGAAAGGAAAGCATACAGCCCCTGTGTTTGGAAGGCAGGTGAGAGCCAGCCCTCAGAAGGCCAAGGCCAGCCACACCTGTCTATAATGGCAGCTTTTCTGTGGGAGCAATCTTTGGATATAGGACTTTCGGAGCTGGAATCCAAATTTTGGCCATGGGTATCTGGAGAAGAAATATGGTTCTTTCCAAAGCAAGGAAAGCATAGAGCCCCAGTGTCTCAGGGCAGATTAGAGGTGAACACCAGAGGCCAAAGCTAGCCAAAGCAGTCCGTCTTAGCAGCTTTTATCTGGGAGAAACACTTGCATATAGGGAATTTCAGAAGAGAAATACCAATTTTGACCATGAGTGCTGGTGCAGGAGGCATGGTTTTTTTTCCATACAAAGCAATGCACTGAGCCCCAGTGCTTGAAGGCAGGTGAGACCCAGCCTGCAGGGAGCCAATGTCAGCCAGGCGAGTTGGTAATGGCAGCTTTTGTCTATGAGCAATACCTGGATTTTGCAAATTTTGGAAATGGAATCCTGTTTCAGCCATGAGTACCTGGATGAGGACAGTTCTTTTTCAATTTCAAGAAAAGCCCAAAATCCCAGTGTTTCAGGGGCACATGAGAAGAGATCCTAGACTTGCCCAGAGCAGTTGGACCAGTCAGGCCAAGCCAACCAAACCTGTTACCCGTTCCCTTGTGTCCAGGGGGCCCTGCAGTGTCACAATGGTTGTGTCATATCAGATCCTTGGTTCCATGATGCCAGATGTGTCATACTGGCCTCTTGTTTCCCATGTCACAATGGTCCCTTTCTACTATGAGGCCTTGCAGTGTCACAGGGGTCTCCTTTGTGCCGCAGTATCACAATGGACCCTTGGATCCATGGGGACTCACAGTGGCAGCAGGGTCTCCTTGGTTCCATGAGGTCCTGCAGAGCCCCTTGATTCAACGAGGCCTCAAAGTGTCATCATGGCCTCCAGGATTCCATGAGGCCTTGCAGTGCCACGATGATCCTTTGGTTCCACAGGGCCTCAAAGTGTCATCATGGTCTCCATGGTTCCATGAGGCCCCACAGTGTCACAAAGGTCTCCTTGGTTCCACGGTGTCAGAATGGCCCGTTCATCCCATGGAGCCCTACACTGTCATTGTGGTCCCCTTGATTCCATGAGGCCCTGCCATGCTACAATGGCCCCAATGGCTACAATGGTCTCCAGTGAGACTCTCTACAACTACCTGAACAGAGGTTGTAGTCAGGTGGGGGTCGGTCTCCTCTCGCAGGGAACCACTGACAGAACAAGAGGACACAGTCTGAAGATGAGCCAGGGGTAGTATAGGTTTGACATCAGGAAAAAATTCTTCACTGAAAGATTGATTGGTTATTGGAATCTTCTGCCCAGGGAGGTGGTAGAGTCAGCACCCCTGAAGGCATTTAAAAAAAGCCTGGACGTGGCACTCAGAGCCATGATTTAGTTGATGAGGTGTCGTTAGGTCATAGTTTGGACTTGATGATCTCAAAGGTCTTTTCCAACTTTGTTCCTTTTGTGATTCTGTATCCTAATATTCTCCATTGTTCCATGAGGCCCTGCTAAGTCACAATGGACCTTTGGTTCCATGAGTCCCCACAGTGTAATAATGGACCCTTGGTTCAATGAGGTTCCTCAGTGTCACAATGGTCTCCTTGGTTCCATAATGTCACAATGGCCCCTTGGTCACAGTGGATTTTGTTTCCATGAGCTTTCATACTCTCAGCAACAGTTCTGCAGTGTCACCATGGACCCTTTGTCCCACAACGTTCTGGAGTATAACATGGTCACCTTGGTTCTGTGAGGCCCTGCAGTGTCACAATGCACCCATGGCTGCAGGAGGTTCCATAGTGTCACCATGGCCTCCTTGGATCTGCAGTATCACAATGGATCATTGGTTCCATGTGGCCCCACTCTGTCAAAATGGACCCTTGGTTCCATGAGGCCTTTCTCTGCCACAAAGGACTTTTAGTTCCATGAGGTTTCTCAATGCCACAATGGTCTCCTTGGAACTGCAGTGTCACAGTGGTCCTTTTACTTCATTTGGTGCCACTGGGTCATAATGGCTCCTGTTTGCATGAGGTAACAAAGTGTCAAAATGGCCCCATGGTTCCATGAGGTTCCATAATGTCACAATGGTTTCCTGGGATCTGCAGTGTCACAAGCGACCATAGGTTCCATGTGGCCCCACTCCTGCCAAAATGGATTTTGATTCCATGAGCTCCCACAGTGCCAAAAGTCCCCTTTGTTCCTTGAGGTTCCATAGTGTCACAGTTGACTCCTTGGTTCTGTGAGGCCCTGCTGTCACCAAATCTCCAAGACATCAGAATAAGACTCATTAAAACTAATTTGGGGTTAAAGAGAATATCATTTTTTTTTCAGGCCTTGAGTTCAATGTGGGAAAATTCTTGTCATTATGTGGACATATCACTCTACCAGTGTGTTGCTAATATTTAGTTACTATATGTGTATTACAATTTACCCATTTCCATAAAACCTACCCCAATTTCCCAGGTTCAATTCTTGTTTGTTCTATCACTGCACCCTTGAGGCAGATGTGTTCTTCTTGTCTTCCAACCGTCCCTGCTGGGAAAGCAGCCCCTGCATGCCTTGTTCCTGTGCTAAAAGTTCACAGGCACAGTAAAAATTGAATGAACCCTTTTGGTATCAAGGCCAAGGCTTTGTGTGCCCAGGCAGAGGCAGGCAGGACGCAGAGCTGTCAGCAAAGGAAGGGGCCAGCCAGGTGGGGCAGCCAGGGGATGACGACAGCCTGCAGGGACAGAGGCGCAGGGCATGGACACCGTAGGACAGCCTGGGCTGCACAGGGCACAGGGATGGGCAGCAGCTGAAAGGCCCTGCCAGAGCCAACTCCTGCAGCACTTTGGCCATGGCTGCTGGCCCTGGGCCTGAGGCCAGCAGGAAAGGACAAGTGAGCCTTGCTGTGCTGGGGCCTCATTGCCTCCTTGTCCCTGCTCAGCAGCCTGGCAGGGGCCGCCCCATGGTGCTGCCCTTGGCATTGCACATCCCCAGAGCCCAGTGCCCCGGGAAGAGCCCTGAGCAATGAGGGAGGGACAGGATGTGCCTTGGCAGGGGCTGGGGCTCAGGCCTTGGCCTTTGCATTCCTGAAACACATCTAGGTTTGTTCAGCATCAGAGACACCTTTCCCTTGTTTGTCCCCACCTGTCATCACTACCTCCAGTGTCTCCTTCTTCTCTAACTGTGACCTGGGGATTGGAATTCAAAATGCAAGGAATTCTCAGGACATTGGGTCTGTAAGACAAAGCCTTGATTAAGCTGAGATAGGTATAACTTTTAATTTAATACATAGAAAAAATAGAGGGGGTTACTAATGTAACAACAAGGTTTAAAATGCAGGAATATAAGTTTGTTTGTTGTTATATAATTTGCTAAGCAATTCACACTGTAGTATGAGTCAGTAAGATGAAGTATCTCAGTATTGAATTAGAAACATAAATATCCCTGTTGACAGTGTTTTATTAGTTAATAAATCCTTAAAAGACCTTATAAGCCGTGCTGAAAACCTCTGTAAGACAAACTTGCCCTTTCTGCCTGTAAAGAAAATAAAACATAAATAAATCAAACTTTCTAAAGCAAATCAGAATCACATCTCTCTGCTTCTTTCTGAAAAAGAAAAAATGCTGACAAAAAATGGAATGTAAAAACCATAAGCCCACACTAAAAAAAATAGATCAAATTAACAATACACTCAAACTTCAAAAATATAACATAAAAATAATAAATCTGCATCTTGGGACACTTTTTCAGTCAGGTCCCTCAGTGGAACCCATTAGAACTTGAGGAAGCTATGGACTTTGAATCTGACTTGGAGTTCTTGAGAGGTTTCTTCAACTCCCTCTCAGGGACTGATGTTCAGGGAGTAAGCACAGACCCTTGAGGGAGTCATTAAAGTCCTTGTGCTATATAATGCATTGGACACATATCTGTATATCTGTAGTTAAAGAAATATGCTTTAAATTTGTGTGCATATAGATCAAGTACATCTACATCTCTTTATCAAGAGATGATAAAGAGATCATGTAGCTTTCAATACTTTTGAATGGTAGGTGGAGTAATTTTTGTTTCCTTTTGTAGCTGTTTAGTTTGGAATCTTTTAAAGCAGTATGTTTGTCTGACAGGCCACTCAGGCTGTGTTGTTGATGTCTGGAAGGGACATTTTTGCTCTCTCTGACTCCATAGATCAAAACAAAATAAAACCCCAAGATATCAAACAAGGATATATGAGAGAAAAACTTTTGCATCAGTGATAGAAAATTACATCTTGAAGCCACATGGCCTTGGGAACTTACTCATCAGGTTTATAATGAATTTATAAGCTTACAGCAACTAGTTGTGCTAGATTTTCAGTTGCCACAATTTGCAACATTGTTATTAGATTCACTAAAACTGACCATAACTCTTGATTGTAATACAGAATTCTGAACTTTAAAATGCTCTTGGAAAACTAGTGCTGGGAACAGGTGTTAAATTATCCTGTAATTCCATAAAGGCTTTATAAACTGAATTAACAGAGAGTTTCATGAATACAGTTTAAAAAGTGTCTGTTTACAGATGGGTCACAGTAATTTCAGCTCTGGGCTCAGTGACGCCAGGAGAAGTCGGAAACTACACAGTATTTGTGAATGCAAGATTTTGCATTTAGATAGGTTTGACCTGAACCATCTGAAGAAGCTCCCATAAGCACAGAGCTCCTTCCTGTCTGTGTGTTTGAGAAGGCTGAAGAGCTCTGTTTATTGCCACAAGGGGCCTGCAATAAATTCTGTTTAGTAAATTGGCTCCGGGTTTTCTTGTGTCAGACACTGGCTTTGGAGCAATGTGCTTTATAGGTTCCACTGAATGTGACCAATTGCAGGGAGGTGACGCCTCATTTCAGGGACGTGGCATCACACTCGTGCCAGTCACGAGCAGCCCCTCTCTCCAGCAGGATGGCAGGGCACCAGCAGTTCAGCTTTCTGTCTTTTGGCAGTTCAACCCGCAGCCCCTTCCCAATTTATGGGCCCCGCTGGGAGGTCCCGGCAGGATGGAGCCAGGCTGCTCAGCCCCTCCTCAGCCTTGCCCCTCCTGCCCCTACGTGGGGCAAATCAAAGCTCCTTTATTCTGCAGGAATTGCCCCTGTTTCAGCCAGGTTTGTGCACGGCTTCCTTCCCTGCTTGGTCTTGCTGGTGATCATTTTAACACAGTGCACTGCAATTTCCCAGCTGAAGTCAAGGTGGGAAAGCAGCTTTAGCTTCAGCATTTTTCTTTTCAGACTCTTTTTCCTCATTTATTTTGGATCTCTTCATGGTGAGGAAGTTTTCGAATGTATTGGTTCTTAGCTGAAGTATCAAAGAACTAAACAAACCAGTAATTTTTCCTTCTCTGACCAAATTCTTCTTGCATTTGAGGGGAAGAAAGAATGGGGGAGTCAAATTTGCTTTTAGGCTTTATGTTTTATTTCTGCTCATGGGACTGTTTGCTTCTGATCAGTGTGACTGTGATTTCAGCACAGGACACTGATTGACATTGCATTTGTTACAAAGAGGAAGGTCATTTCCTGAAGATTAATGGCAAGTTAGTTGGCCTGAAGTTCATTAACCTGAGTTAGACTGTGTGGAAGCTGGAATTGTATTTGAGGATCATCATAAAATAAAAATGTATGTGACAATCTGGCCAGATTGCAATGAATCTAAAGACAGGATAGGGTTGGCACGAGATCACAGAGCAGCTGCCTCCAGTGTAAACTAACCACCTTGTGAAAGCAAATGCATTTTTCACAGACATTGTTCAAATAAAAGGAATATGGAAACAAAAAAACATCTAAAAAAAACCAAGGCCTAAATGAAAAAGTTGTGAGCTATGGCCAAAGGCCCGACTTTGGTGCTGATTCTCAATCATTTCAGCAAATGACAGTACACTGACATAAGTGGTTTTTTAGTAAAATTTATTCTTGATTCTTCACAGTAATTTGCCTCAAGAAAATGAGCCCCAAAACTTTTGCTGAATTCTCTGTTAGCTGAGGGACCTTCAGGCCATGACTTCTCAACATACTTGCAGTGAGACTGGCTCCCTCTTAATTGCTTCATTTTCAAGTATGATTTCTCACTACCATCCTGCTGAAGATGAACAGTGCTGGTGTCTCATCTTTATATATTCCCTCCCCTCCCCTCCCTCCCCTCCCCTCCCTTACCCTTCTCTTCTTCCACCTAAATAAATTTTGTAAAGGCAATTTAACCCTGGGATAGTCTAATCCACATCAGTCCTTCATGGTGCACTCTCAAATAGATGTGTTGGCCCAGAAGAATTAAGGGTCTTCTCTTAGGATCTCATCCTGTAATAAAAGGAAGGGAAAGATGAAACTGGCATTTCATGTTTGTCTGTTTTCTCCTCATGTCATCTCATGGACATGAGGAAATAGAAGGAGCTTCCAGGCTTTACAGCAGGATAAGCATTACGGACACTTGACTGGTACAGCCCACAGGAAAGAAAATTAACATTGCAAGCAGAAATGCACTGGAAAGAGAGGGAAAAATGGAAGTGCAAGAGAGGGCAGATATTCAGCAGAGCCATGGGAGGTGTTTTAGTGCAGCTCTGATAGCTCTGGTGTCTCTGCAAGAACTAGTTCATGTACAGAGGTGCTACAGCCTTAACTCTGGAGTCGTGAATCCAGGTCCTTTGCCAGCAACTTTGACTGCAGTGAGGGTGGTCAGCAGGACTTGGAATGGTCCTCTCCACTTGGCTTGTAGAGGATCACTGTCCCACCACTTCACACAGACCCAGTCTCCAGGCTGGAAGGGATGTGCAGGTGTGTCCAGTCCTATGGGTCTGGATAGCTCCATGTGATTCTGGAGCTTCTGCAAAGTGGAGCCTAAAGCCATTGGATACCTCTGTAAATCAAGTTTCCCCTTCATGTGAATTTCATGTGGAATGTGTGGAATTTCATATGGCTGCCACACAGTATTTCACAGGCACTGATGTTATCCCTCTGCCTTGGTTGTATGCAGATTCTCAGTAAAGCTTTAGGCAAGGCCTGAACCCATGTCATGGACGTTTCCTGACAAATTTTTCTAATTTGTGTTTTGAGAGTCTCATTCATACATTCAACTTTACCACTCGCTTAGGGTATATAAGTTGTGTGCACATCCCAAGTAATTCTCAAAATCTGGCTAACCTCTTTAACCACTGTTGTGACAAAGTGCAGTCCCCTGTGTGATGGCATCCCCCAGGGAACCCCAAACCTCAGAACTGTGTGATTGAACAAAACTTTCACCACCTCCTTGTCTGTGTTAGTGCGACAGGGGAAAGCTTCTGGCCATCCACTGCAGGTGTCAACTCACAGCAGTGTGTGCTGGTATCCCTCTTGGCGTGGTGCCTCTGCAAAATCGATTTGCCAGGACAGCTGAAACTCCAGGCATGACAGCAAGGGCTGGTGGCCTTCCCTTGTCACCAGGGCAGACAGAGCCCATGGACACCATCAACCCAGCAAGCTCCATTTTTCCAAAGGTTGCCTGACCTTATCAGAACCATCAGAATTCCAATTATTTCATTCCACACATTTTCATACTGATGCCAACACTCAGGATCTGCAGCAGGCCACCCCCCCCACCTCATTGCTATCAAATATTTCAGTGTCACAAAACCCTCCTGAAACCCCACACACCGGTGATGCTGCAGGGGGAGAACTGCTGATCCTGAACTGCGGAACACCATCCAGCAGTGCCATGAAATAACCCCACCAAGGAAACAGCCAGACCCGGCCCATCCCAACAATCTGCTCCCATCGTTTTTCCAGGGTATGGATAGCACAGGATGTGATGCAGCAGCTCCAGCGCTTTCAGAGGTGTTCTCCCAAAAGAAGTAATGTGCTTTTTTTCATGTGATGATAACACCAAATAAATCGCACAAAACGCAAATTACGCCTCCACAGACACTACAATAAAGCAATCAAGCTCCTGAAGCACCATTTCCATCCGGCATTAACAGATTCCCGAGGGTGAGGACGAAACCTCAGGCATTTTACCAGGACCAGCACTCGAATTCGTCGCGGCAGGGCTGGAATTCGGTGCCCGAGGCTCCGAACAACCCGGGCTCTCCCCGCAGGAGGAAACCCGGCCGGAGGCAGGAGCAGGACGGCACCAAGCGAAGCACCGGGATAAATCGCAGCGGGAATTCCGCGCAGTGCTGCTCCCTGACCCTCACCTCACAGCGAGCCTCGGAGCCCGGCGCTGGCAGCGCTCGGAGCGCAGGAGCCGCCGCAGCCCCGCGAGGCCGCGCCGGGTCCGAACGCGAGGAGCGAGCCGCGCACGTCCCGCAGCCGCCCGGGCCCGGCACCGCCCGGCCCAGCCCTCCGGCCGCTCCTCCCCGCCGCCGGGCACGACGGGTCACAACGCGGCGCCTCCTCCCGCGGCCAAAAGCGCCATCACCGAACCCGTTCCCTCCGTCCCGTGCTGTCTCTTCCCGGCCTTTCCCGTCCCAGGGATACACGAAAGGAGGCGGCGGTCGGGCTGCCCCGGACTACAACTCCCAGCATCCTCGGCGGAGCCGCCGCCGCGCCACGCCAGGTCTCTCACAGCCGAGTCCAACGGCCCCTCGTGGCGGGGGGAGGAATTGCACCCCCGTCCTGTGCCCTCAGCTTGGTGAACCTGTGGACACCAGTCCTCTCCCGAGTCAGAGCAAAGAAAAACGTAAAGACCCGTGAGGAGAACAAGGTCGGTAGAAAAGAGGGAGCGGGAGGAAGAGGTGCTCTGGGCCTCGGAGCTGAAATTCTCCTGCAAGCCATGGTGAGGAGTATGATACAACAATCTATTTCCCTGTAATTCATGAAGTGCATGGGGGAATGCAGAATTCACCCACAGCCTGTGAGAAAAAGGTGCTCACTCTAGAATGTGTGAATGCTAAGAAGCATTCTGGTGAAAGACGAACAGAGATAGGGAGAACCCTTGCTGCCAGAAATACAAGAAAAAGACCCTTGTTTTTATACTAGAACAGCTGATCCTTAAAATAAAACCCCATGAACTAAATGGCTCACAAAAAAATAAAGCACTTGTGGGAAGACTGCTTTGCCCGTGCGAGGGACTCACATTGCAGCATGGGCTAAATCCTAAATAAGCACCTAAAAACTAAAACTATGTTAGAAAAGTTCAGAGATAGCTGGCTCTCATGGGAACAACCCCATGGCATAGACAAAGACTACTCTCTCCAAGTGAATTGAACAAACATTTTTAGAAATGACAAACTGACTAAACCCCCATGTTTCTGTCTCCCTGCATTGTTGATGGGAAGGAAAGATGGGCTGGGGGAGGGGAGAGGTGTTTTTAGTCCTCGTTATCCTTTCTAAAGGATATTAAAAGGATATTTTAAAAGGATTGTTAAAAGGATAACTAGCTCAGCTATGGCAGAGGAGAAGAAGTAAATTATTTTTTCATGGGTGCACTGGCGTTTAGCCAATGTCAAACCCACAATACTATCAGATTTTACTTGACTTACTGCCACTGAAAGAATATTCACGTTTCAAAGCAAGTAAAGCATCCAGCACTAACATTACTAAGAAAAGTTACAATTATTTGACATCTAAAGTTACTTAATTCTGTCCCACACTATTTCCAAGGGAAAAAAGCCAGTGTGACAAATTTCTACAACATCAGAGAAAGCAAAGTTTAAAAAGCAAGGAAATCCAAATAACTGATACGGTTATGGTTGCAAGGAATGACTATTACAAAATTGTTAATGGTTTAAAACAGAAAGAAAGGAAAAAGCCTTTGAAAAAAAATTTTAAAAAGAAAGAAAGAATTTAAAAACAGTATGTCCAACTGCCACCAATGCTCACCCAAACCAAAAAAAATCCAACCAACGTTGCAACCCAACACAAACAAAACAAAACAAAAAGATCCTAACAAATGGGAACCACTGTAGTAAAAAGAAACTACAAAAAAAATTACAAAAATTAGAAAAATTTTAATCCCTGTATTAGCTTTCACCACCTCTTTCTCTTGTGAAAAATGTCTCAAATATTTCTGCTACCATTAGTTCTTTTGCTCCATTAGGTTAACATTTAAGTGTTGTAGTTGCTCAGAGAAGCTGTGCAGCATGAAAGGAGATGCTGCTTCTGAATCCACATCCAAGTGACCATATTTCCTTGAAATCGGACTTACCAGCAGGAGCAGGACCACGAGGTGTACTGGTTCCTTTGGGTACAAATGTAAGCCAAAAGGATTCTGTCAGAGAAAGTAAATTTACTTGAGATGAAGTAAATTTTTAAAACTATGGAATTGCACAGAACTGAAATAGGTTATGGTTGGAAGGGAAGGCGGTGTTCGTTCCAGACACACTCTAGGTTCTGTAGGGTGACACACCAGAGGGTAAGTTGGTTCCTGACCCAGTGTCGCTTCCCTGGCACGTTGACTCCATGGTTCTGTTGCTTTCAGCCAAGGCTTGCCCTGTCCCACGTGCTGGAATAAAAAATAACAACAAAAAAGCAAATCAAGAGAGAATCTACATCTCCTGGTAAATACCTCTCACAAAGGCACATATGTGAAATACTTATGATTGTATGATTCTTGTCTTAAGTGCTGATTTGAAACACAGGGCACCTCATTACAGATATTAATCTTTAACAGGCAAAGGACATTACAAAAAGTATCCTACCCTCAGAAAGGGTGGGAAACAATAGCACTTTATTTGAAGTAGTACAATTACAGTAATTTCACGACTACAAGGCGCACCGGAATATAAGGTGTACCGCTGGGACTTGGTAAATTTCACAACTTTGTACATTATATAAGGCGCACCAGACTGTAAGGCGCACTCTTTTTTTGCAGCGAGGAGCTGCGCCACATGCAACAAAGTAACGAATTATTGGCAGGTGCTCAATTTGCAAACATTTTTCACAGATTGGCGTAGCCTTTAAACGCAGCCCCAGGTGTCCACCCCATGCCGCGGGCCCAGGCACTCCCGCCCGGCGCTGGCTGGTGCAGCTTGGCTGCCTCGGCTGGCGCTGGGTCCCCCTGCGCATGGGCTGCCGCCACTGCCGGCTCCTTGCCCCCCGCACCCGGACTGCCGCTGCTGGCTCCTTCCCCCAGTGCCCGGGCTGCGGCAGCCGCCGGCTCCTTCTCCCCTGTGCCCAGGCTGTGCTGTGATGCCATAAGCGCAAGCTGTGTCGCAATCCCGCCAGCCCATGCTACTCTGGTGCTCCAAGCTGCACTGCGATGCCGTAAGCATGAGCCGCGCCACAATCCCGCCAGCTCCTGCGGGAGCCCCATGCCACAGGAGCCGTGGCCACCCTGAGCCAACCCGGAAGTGGGAGATGCGGCAGGCCCAAGCTGCGGCAGCCCTGGCACTGCGGGAGCCCTGAGCCTGGGGTTCCTGTGGCAACAGGGCTGCCATGGCACGAGGCTCCCATGGCGCTGGGGCTGCTGCGGCTCGGGGCGGCCGCGGCTCCCACTTCCGGGTTGGCAAATTTCACAGCTTTGTACATTATATAAGGCGCACCAGACTATAAGGCACACTTTCGGGATTCGCACCAAAATTTTGGTGAAAAGGGTACGCCTTATAGTCATGAAATTACTGTGCTTACAGAGCCCTCGTCATTATAATTGCTAGGGTGGGGTTTTTTTAATTAAGAAAACAAACTTATTCTATAGTCTCCCTGAAAAAAATTTCATCCATATGTTACCTTTCACCACCTCCTTTCTCTTCAGAAAAATGTCTCAGAACATTTCTGTTACTCAATTATCTTTGCACCTAACTATTGTAATTTGCCTAGAGAAGCTGTGCAGCATGAAGGGAGATGCTGGGGCTGAACACATACACATATCTAAGTGACTAAAACTGCTTGAAAAGTAATGCCTCTGGTCCATAATTTTATTTTTTTTTCAATTTATCTTGCAGTTCCAAAAACTTGGCTTTTGCATCACGGAGCTCTTCTTCTGCAGCATACATCTGCACCTGAGCCTCTCTTCTAGCAAAGGACATTTCACTCTCCAGAGTTCGAAGATGAGCTGCGTTTCTCTTCAGTTCCAACCTTAATTTCATTATTTCTTTTTCATAGCGAGACATCTATAAAATAAATATTTTGGAAATTGCGTTCACAGCGGTCATCTGATCATGCCTGAATTTGAAATACAGTCTTGAACCTTCACATTTTAGACACTTTTTCAAAAATGCAAACTGATCCTGTTTTTACATCATGTACCTTTTACATTTTCATGAACCTTAAACATACCCCTCTGTTTTTCCACAGATACTTCTGCCTTACGACAATAAAAGTTATAATTATATTGTACAGGCAATTTTTTGATAACTGTATTTGACAACTAGAAAAACAGTCATGTTGGGATACTGGAATATCAGACACCTAGTAACTCATTATGTAAACACAAACTTCAGTCCAACCATATTCAGCAGTCAAGCAGAATGCTATACAACACGAAAAACAAACAGAAAAAAACACTTCAAAAACGGTTCTTATCTGCTATAAAAAAGATTGTCTAGTCACTGCTGCCAGAAATTACCACATTCAAGCCACCTGAATGCAAGAAGGTGGAAAGTAAAACATGCATTTCTTCAGAACATCTACAAAGCAGCAGTGTCCTTATTAACGGGAGCTCCATGAATGGGAAATAGTTTAAGCCCAGGACAAAGGTTTTCTCTGATGCTCCTGTGGCAAACTAGTACCTAAATGAAGTAGTAGTGAGAAAATACTTACAGTGATTTCACGACTATAAGGCGCACCCTTTTCACTAAAATTTTCCTTGAACCCGGAAGTGCGCCTTATAGTCTGGTGCGCCTTATCTGATGTACAAAGTTGCGAAACTTGCCAAACCGGAAGTGTGAGCTGTGAGCCATGGGGGGAGCCGGAAGTGCCACGGCAGCCGGCTGGGGGCTGGCCCGGAGGCCCGCGGCACTGCCCCTGTCGGGTCCAGGCAGTCCCGGGGGCCCATGGCTGCCAAGTGAATTCCGCCCAGAGGGGCCCTGGCACCCCCTTCACGGGTCCAGGCAGTCCTGGGGCCCCATGGTTGCCGCGTGAATGCGGGCCAGGGGGCCCGCGGCACCACCCCTCTTGGGTCCAGGCAGTCCCGGGGGGGCCAATGGCTGCCGGGTTGAGGAGGGGACTTGGGGTGAGCTGGGGGCGGAGCCTCGCTGCAAAAAAAAAGTGCGCCTTATAGTCCAGTGCGCCTTATGGTCGTGAAATTACTGTAATTAAAA
The DNA here is from genome assembly GCF_009819885.2 of Catharus ustulatus. Lineage (NCBI taxonomy): Eukaryota > Metazoa > Chordata > Aves > Passeriformes > Turdidae > Catharus > Catharus ustulatus. Next base: position 364,367 of record NW_024879543.1, read on the forward strand.
TTTTCTTGAGTTTGAATTATTGTAACTGCTACAAGTAACAATTCTGCTCTTAGCAGTTTGTTATTGGCAGTTGGTGTGAGTGCTCATTCATCTGTTGTATATTAAATAGAGCCAATAAACCAAGTTTGCTCTTCCATACCCATTTTTTTAGAGATTCCTGCTTCTTACACAGTGATTTGCTCTTGTTGTGCTCCCATTGTTCCATCAATGGTGGGGTGATTCTCTAAAATGGATCCCTGGAATTACCAGGATTAAAACACTCAAACAAAGCAACCATGTCTTATATTGAGAATTCCAAAGCTGGGGGTGCAAAATATTCTTCTGCATGACTTTGCTGTTGTGTAGTGCTCCAGTTTCTCACACACACCTTCAACTATCAGCAATGACACTGAAAGTGATACCAGTTTCTATGGGCAGGCATGAGAGGTTTGTACAGGGCTGCTGCTTTGTTATTTTCCAACTGGTGACTGTGATTTTGATTCACCCGATGACGGGATTATTTAAAGGAAACAAATTGCTTTTAATTTCAAGAGTAAAATCAAGCAAGCAAGTAAGCAAATAAATTAACTCCTTACATTTTGATGGTGTTGATTGGTTAATTCCAAGTTTTTTTCCTCCAGCTTCCGGAGGTCATTTCTCATATCTTCAATGATGTCCATTACTGACTGATTTCTGCCCTGAGGCAACAGCTGTCCTTCTGTATCATTGCCTGAGCTGAAAAAAGTGTTTTCAAAACACATGAGTATTCCTTTAAAGTTTCAATGCTTCTTTACTTCAGTTACCCAAGCATGAGCTCTAAACATTCACATAAATAAAATTACTTTATTCAGTTTTCGTCTACTATTGCTCTTTGAAGAAACGATTATATAGAATTCCTTACTTTGCAAGACATGAGAGATATAGCAGCAGGAACTTAAAAGAGAGATGCACTTTGGGTTAACAAAGCTGATTTAAACATAATGTGTTCATCATTATTTTTGAGTATCTTTATTTTCAAAAATGAACTTCCATAATTTTTTTAAACTCCTGAATTCTGATTTTGATGCCTCCCAAATTAAATTCCAGGAGGATTAAAAACATCATTCCAATCATGTAAGTTAAAATAACTGGCCAGCTTTTTGTATCCACAGTAAGACTCATTTTTTAACATGAGTTACCATCTCAAAACATCTCTGTCATGAAACAAATGAATTAATTTGGGAAAAACCTCTCTTTTACATACTTTGTCTTCAGAGATCCACACACTTGAACTACAGACATGCAACTGATGACAAACACTACACAAATTAAAGGTGTAGTCCTCCAAACTACCCTGTTCTATCTTAATTTCCACTACTATTCCAACTATTTACAAAATCTACTTGGAAATTAGCAGAATCAGCCTTCAAGCACACCAAGCAGTAATAAAAGATTCAAAATCAAGATTCTGTATATGAAGTAAAAAATGTAAGCATAGAATATATAAATTTATACATACACAAACACACACATAAATATGTACACATACACATATAAGCATGTATAATAAAAACATATTTATTGACTAGTTAAATATTTAAGTGAAATTATTATAACTTCAAACTGGACAACTTTAAACTTATTTCAGTACTTGAAAATCAGTGTTCACATTATTTGATATATGTTGGTTTTCACATTATTTTAAGTACTTAAGAAAGTCTGCAATAACAGTTTTCTCCACACAAAACCGCAGGAGTTTATGGGCAATAAATGTGAAATACACTGATAAAAGAAATATGATTAAATTAAGCACTAAATTGGTATCATTTAATAATGTAAATACTAAAGTACCATATTTTGTCTACATGAAACATTTTGTACAAAAATGACATTGTACTGACATTGAATTCATAGATCTTCCTAAAAAAAAAAAGTGACCACTTTACTTCTACATTTGTGTATAGGCACAATAAACATTTGTCATGACGAACAATTTACTTAAGAGACATATGTTTTCTCACTTTTCTTCTTTTTTTTGACTGTCAAAAAGACACAAATACCATCAAGGAGGGGGTGGGTAACTTAGATTAAATCATGCTTTTTAAGACATTACTACTATTAAAGGAAAAAATTTCAGGTTTTTATTTGCAGACTATAAATATTTAAAGATCTAAATTATATGACACCACCAGAATTAGCAAATTCAGGATGCTGTGGAAATGAAATATGTGTATTAGAGCATTAAAACAGAGAACATTATATTACACATTGGAAAGAAAACATTAGACACGTTTCTGAAATACCATTTTATAACAACAGCTTCTGAATGCAATTGTTCCAAACTTACAAATATATATCAGAAAACCCCATTGTTTTTACTTAGTATAGAACCAAAAAACCAGAAACCAACAAAAACAAACAAACAAAACCCCCAGCCAACCAGTGACAGAACTGCTGAACTATTACTATGTTAGCCACTTCGTGTTAACCACTTCATTTTGGTTGTCTACTTAAACATTTTAAACTAAAAGACAAACTAGCCTTAAGAAATACTGTTCCTGTCATACTTTCTTTAATTATCACAGCAAATGCAGTACTTTATGAAAGCTTGATACTACCAGTTGGAGATTTTTCCTTTCATCTTCATGTAACAACTAGAAGCACTACAACAATAAAGCTCTCAGAAAAACCAAAGAAAAAGCCACACAAAAGTGTGGAAAGTTCCAAAGCATGCACAATTTGCAGTCTAAGACAATTCAGAGAATATCTTCTACTTCCATTTTCATATCTTACTAGTTCATCAACCCTTGGTTTTGAACTAAAACATGTTGTTTACCAACTACAGTTTTTATCTAAGACACCATTTATAGCAGGACTTCAAGAATCTTCAAGAAAGCACATGAGCAGTTGAAATAGCTCTTGAGTTCTACACTGCAGAAGGCATTTTGTGGTTCAAAACCTCAGTTCTCAGTGTTCACTTCACAAGTCTGCTGGTTGCAGTCAACATGGACCATGGCAGAAAACCAACTTCTCACCAGCTTCAATTCCACAGCTGGCAGGAAATGCAGAGTCATTTTGCAACAGAGAGAAATGTTCTTTCCCTTACTCCCTAGCGCTGTAATTTTGCTAAACTTCTGCAGCTGAAGGAGCAGACTGCAGTCTGATTTTCTAACCAAAGTCTGCATTTGTGGAATTTTGCTGTTCCCATGTAACTGGCAGTTTTGTACAGACTAAAGACAGACAAGGAGTTTGTGCCAAAGATCAAACTCTTATCGAGTTATAAAACACAGGGCTCATGGTAAGACTTAAAGCCAACCTCTGCCACCTCAATTACTGTGGAAAACCCTGCTGTGCCTCCTGGGCAGTATTCCTACGTGCTGGCAGAAACTCTCTCCACCTCCTGATGACTCTATGACAGCTTGCATGTATCACACCAGGTCTGGGTTCTTCCTCAGCCTGAATTGCATCATTTCAGGCATCTAGAAAATGAATAAGCCACAAAAGCAGGAAATCAACTGCTAGACTTAACAATCCAGAACTGGACCTCACCGATTGGCTTCCCCAGAAGAGCTGTTGACTGAAGATGGTGAACTCATGGTGTTCAAAATGCAGTTTGTTAAGCCTATAAACTGTGGGGAATTAAGAACATAGTTAACCATATGTACTTTTACTTGTTGACCATCAACAATGAATGTGTTCTATAACATAAAACCATTAAGGCATCTAGTATAGACATGCTTCACATTATTTGTCAACTCATTAAAAGATTTGGTTTTTTAACCACTCATGAACAGCTACACAGTGTTTTTACCATGTCACTTGAGTAATTACCACAACTGCAAGTTGACATTGGCTTTAGGAAACAGAATTGTACTGCTAGTCCTCCAAGCCTGAATACTGTAAATAAATAAGTATATATATATATATATATATATATATCAGAATATCCACTCTCAGAGTTTTCAGAACACTAATTTTAAAATGTTATATTTATTGAGCTGCATTCTCCTAAGCAGATTGCAAACTCTGCTTCTCTTCAAAACAATTCTAAGGGAGCAGAATGATAGAACTCTGATTTTTTGAGTAGATCAAAAAGACAAGCTTGCCTGTCTAATAGAAAACTTGCTATGTTAAAGGCTGCTAAGTCTTGCACAAATTGAACAGAATTTTTGCGTTAAGATGTAGCCCTGAGAACTAAAAAATTGGGGTTTTTGTAACAAGAGTCTCTTTATTATTGCAGCTTACACCAAAGTCTCATAATGAATAGCAAAAAAAAGGGATAAACAAAATCAAAACCAACAAAACAAAAGTTTCATAATAGAATCAAACAGTTTTTCTGTCACATCTATGTAATTCTAAAGTGTTAAAATTTCCGTAAATTACTCAGAAGTCACTAAAAGAAACTAAACTTGAATAGTGTCACCTGGGAATGCTAAAGATTTAGAATATGAAATATTCCTGAATTAAAATGGGTATCCATACCTTTTTAGCACAAAAAGGGATAAATTCAAAAAGCATGCTATTTCACCTAGAGGAAAAAAAAATTCCAGTGCCATGGAGCAGCTTGTGAGAGTTCCATAATTAAACAAAAGAGCAGAGGAAGCTTTTGCTTGGGGAATTATGTCTGATGTGTCATAAAAAGCTTGTGTCAGTTTTTTCCTGCAAACTTCTGAATATTTGCTGAATAGTTCAGAACAGGTCACTGCTTTAGACTAGATATGAAGAAGAAATTCTCCTCATTGAGGGTGCTGAGGCCCTGGCACAGGTTGTTCAGAGCAGCTGTGGCTGCCCCATCCCTGGAAGTGCCCAAGATCAGGCTGGACAGGGCTTGGAGCAGAAACCCGGGATAGCAGAAGGTGACAACAGGACATTGGAAGGTCCCACGACACTGGAAGGTGATAGACACCACTCAAGAATAAATCTAAACGTGATCTGAAAAAATCTAACCGCACTCACTTCAAGCCGGCAAAGCCTGGAGCGAGTCCCAAACACGCAGTGAAAGCACAGAACTCACCGGACAGTGCCGCCGGTGCCTGGAGCTGCTGCGAGGCTGCTCCTCCTCCAGCAGGACCGGATGGGACGGTCGGAGGGCAGCGGCTCCCGGCAGGGCAGGACCTGGAGTGCCGGGACCAGCCGGGACAAACGCGGAGCCGGAGGCGGCGATTCCACGGTTGCCACGGACGCGCACGGTGATGCCACAATGGCCCGAACCCAGCGCGGGGCTCTGCCGGGGCTCCCGCTGCTCTCTCCGGCCTCCCAGACATCTCCTAAGGCTGGAGGGCTCCCGACAGTCAAATAAAAGTGCAGGACACTGAAAGGAGCCCCTGACACCAAATCCAGACTGACATGTGCGAATCCTTAAGACTGAAGGTTTTAATTGCAAGAGATAAAAACTCCATAACATTTCACACTGTGTGGGATATGTCTCAAAACTTCATTTCTCATTTGTGACTTGATCTCTGTAAATGGCTTTCAGCCGTGGTTTTGCTAATTCTGTGTCATGTAGTTATTTAAAATCTATTGTGCCAAAAGAAATAAAGGGGGATGGAGGGTATGTTGTGTGTTGTTTTATTTGTTCATTAATATTTCTGAGAGATTTTAATACACAAAGTTGTGACTTCAGAACAAATAAAATAATAAATTAGAGAGTAAGACAACAAACTAACTCCATGGAGAAATCACAGAAAAGTGAGGTTTAAGTTTGGGTGTCTGAAATAAAGATTGAGTTATAAAATGCAGCCCTTCCCACAGTTGTCTTCTCTTTCCTTCTGTCAGGAGAAGTTGTCAGGTCTAGTCCATGGCCAGATGTTCTCTGTGTGTCTTCTTTTACAGTTTCATGGAAGACTTGCCTTTGATCTGCTGCTTCACTGGGATGCAACTCGCGTTTTTATTTTTCACTCCTGTAGCTGTTGCTCCTATTCATTCAAAAGTGATTGTGCCTGACGCTTCCAACGTCTGCATTATTTAATCCTCCTACACTGCCAAACCTCTCACAGGTGATGAATTTTTTCTGAAGCATGTTTAATTGTTCTCACAGGCTCTGGGCTTTGTCAGCTTCTTTTTTTCATCTTACTGAAATTCCATGTGAATTCTGCAAGTTGTAGGTGCAGTGAGTGGTGTTCCATCTGTGCTGCATGAAGCCTCCCTGTAAATTCAAGTATTAGCTTCTGCAAGGATGCTTTGTTTTTCATTCTGGACAGTCTGTCACACAATCCACGCTCCAGATGAGGAGTCTGTCTCTAGATCAGTGGTGCACTTGCTGTGGGCTAGTGGAACTGTCTCCATTATTACTTCAGCTTGTTCATAATTTCTGAAAAGAAGCTTCTGCCTGCACCTACTTGAAAGTGTTCACAAAACCAGGACTTTGGTTTGTTAAAAACATTCTGCAGTTCAGTCATGGAACTGGTTATTGCAGCATGGAAATAAACTGGGAAACCAGCTGAATGCTTCAAAGCAGCCAATTTCTGCCTCTTCACAAACTGTGTTTGGATTCTCCTACAAACAGTCGAAATCCAGCACCTCTTTTTAAGCCCCTTGTCCAGGTCAAAAGGGAACAAGAGGACTGGGCTAAAGCTTTAAGACTTTTAGCTGCCAAAACTGCAGTCACAGCTCCTCACAACACATAAACCAGGCCTTTGGTTCTTCTTTTCCTCACCCTTGCTTTGTCTTGATTGTTTTCCTTGCCATCAGGGAGAGCATTATTTAGGCTCCTGATTTTCTGGTTCATGGATTTGTGGATGTTGACCTGGTCCTGGAGAGAGTCTCTTTGGGAAGACATAAGCACACAGCTGGCGGTAGAGAGGGCACAGCCACACCAGCTCCTTTTTACCCACTCCTATTGATTGCATTCTCTAAATCCCTTTTTAAATTGCCTGCTAATGTTCTGGAGATTGCCCCAGGTTCATAAGGAAGAAGAATTAGAAGCTTGAGGCAGTTTTGTTTACATGGAGAGAAGTGAAGAATGCCACTATCAAGTACAAGTACAAACTATGTTGTAACCTTCCCCCAAAACACTTTTATCTACAAAAACTGTAAACAAAGCACAAACAGTATTGGACAGTATCCAGTAACATTGCAGACAAATGCCTGACTACTGTGAACAGGTATTTAATGTGGTGACTACTTCATATACACATTGTTGTATGAACTGTACACAGCAGCTGAGGCAGAGGTGCTAAATGCTTCACATGAAGCTCAGGCAAATTCCCACGCAAAGTCCTTAAGTGTTGGGTTTTGTGTTTTTAATAGAGAGATTCTATAAAAAAGCAAATAAAAGTTTCCATTTTCTTTGTAAAGACTCAGCCATAACAATCACAAATTAATGTACAGTGACTTAGCAGCACTCCCTAAGATTCAGCATAAAACACAATTTTACATTAAGTGCAGGAAATACTGATGTCCTCAAGTGACCTGTGGAAATGAAGAGACTCTCATGGACCAGCTGATCCATTACAGAGCAACAGTTATAATGAGATCAGAAGTTTTGTTTTTACTATCATAACCTTTACACAAGAAAAGAAGTTCAGCAGATGCTTGAGGCTCAACTTCTCCAACCCATTGGGGCATTTTGCAATTCACATGGAATTGGATGAACAAACAGACCAGCTACATTGACGAGAAATTTCATTTTGCATGGTACAAATTTATGAACCTCATCAAAATAATTCAACAACAAATCGTATTTCAGATCCTGTCAGTGCTGAATAAGAGAGAATCACCTTTGGTCAAATTCCAATATGGTTAATTCCATTTTGCATGTGTAAAACTTCCTTTCACCTAAATTGGAAAGAGCTCTTTTTACTCACTGCTTGTACCCAGACTGCGTAACATTGCTAGTACCACTGTAGTGGTTTTTTTACATCTAACCCCCAATGCAAAGATGCATTTCAGCCCACTGTTAAATACTCTTTTACTCATCCTTATACTCACCTGACCATGCACTAAAGAGATTTTTTTTCCCTCACTTTTAAACTCAGCTAAAAGCCTTTAATAATTTGAAGCATGCCAAGCAAAGCGAAGCAAAATTATTATATTGAAATTTACGTCACTTATTTTTCCAAAAGAAAAGTATTACCTTTCCCTGGGGCTACACACACTGGCATCTTCCATATTCAAAGACACAGCTGACCCCATCCAGAGGCACAGGAGTATGACAGGGAAGCCAAAAAGGGAGTTGAAATGAAGAACCATCTTTCCACAGAGATGACTGTGAGGGAGGAAAAAAACTATAAAATTATTAATACTATGCAGAATATAAGGTATTTAATAATGCTGACCCATCTGCAATCAATCTAAAGCAGGGAGCACTCCAAGGAACACACTCTGCTTGCCCAGCAGCAGCAATACCATGCCCATTCTGGAAGAAGAACCCAAAGGGAGCAGTTTCACACGAGGTCAGCTGGTGCACAAACTGCATCTCAGAGGTCCCGCTGCCCTCTCCAGCTGCAGCCACCCAGGCTGGGTGTGCTCAGCCAGGCTCTGCCCACTCTGAGAGCCAGAGCTGAGCTTTGCAATAAAGGCTGGCACTTGCTCACACCTCAGGAGCACAGAGGCTCAGCTGTGACACAGCACCAGGAACCCTGCACGTCCCTCATTTTCAGGAAGGGTTTGTGCCTCCCCACGCTCCCCATGGCCAACACAGCCTCACGTGTCACCCTGCACTGTCAGCTGCTCTCTAAACTGGAATCCCCAAAATTTAATTCTCCCTCCTCAGCCGGCTGTACAGATTCCATACACCACAAACATTCATTAAAAAAAGCTGTTGTAGTAACATGAAGGCCTAAGAAGATTATCCTAACACTTCTACTTAACACAAGATTTTAATTTGCATGCTGAAACACTCCTCACCCAGTTCATCTAATTAATCCACAAATGCCTGAACAAATGCTATTAACATGTAATTTATTTGTAATGGCTATATTTCTATTTCAGTGAACATTTCACCTTATGTTCTCGCTTACACACCAATTCTAACATTATGTGGCTACAGAGATAACAAAAAAATGAGATACTTGAGTCTAATCTGTAGTAGTGTGTGAAAATAATTTCTAATGAAAATGTTTGATTTAATAAAAATATTTTTAACAAAGTAGGTTAATCCAGAAACTGCAATTGCTTACTTTAAATATTACTAAACAGGAAACAGCAAATGACATCAATCACTTTATTTTATGATAAAAACCACAACAGGGTCATGGAAAAAAAAGAGACAAAATAGTCTTACTTAACCTTACTTCAGAAGTCAGCATAAAAAAGCTGTCAAAACGACCCCATTGCATTTAATGTAGATGAGGATACAGAGATGATCCCATTTTGCTAAATTGAAAAATCAGGCTGCTCAAAGATATTGCATGGTCTGTAACTATTACTCTGCATGCAGCAAATAGTCAGTGTGCAATTATTCAAAGAGCAGCTGTATTTTCAGCTAATAACTGCAGTCAAATGCTGATTTCATTGAAAATATTCACTCTGATGAAGCACACTGTAAATGGTATTTCCTTTTTATTTCTTTTATTCTCAACTTTTGCAGTATATATTTATCAAAATTTCAAATTAAAAAACTAAATTTGCATGAACCCCCTAGAGCAAAACTTGACTGCATGCCAGATCTTTTGTTTAATTATTAGGAAAATCAAAACAGAAACTCAGTATAGCTGATTAGCATTGCTAAAGTGTTGCTATTAGCAATAAAAGACATCGATGACTCATTTCACTCTTGCTGCCTATGGTTTGCACCATGAAAAACTGTTCAGAGATTCACTTTTCATACCATATATTGCTCAAATTATCTCACCCAATCACACAAGATTATTTTCTTTATCTACACGTACATGGAACCTGTAGTTCAAGTATTGAAATCACTCATTTTGAGGAAAGCCTTCCCTGGGCAAATTACTACAGTACATGAGACAGAAAAAAACCAAACAAATTTAAGCTAATCCTTGGTGTTTCACCACCAGGACTTCCTTCCCCCACAGAACACTAAAATCTTATTGCCTGATAGCTTTTTCTACAGCATTTGAGGCAAAATCTCTTGCTGAAAAAGCTGCATCTTTATTCCTGCTTTGGGCAGGAACTTCAGGCAGGTCCAGTGTCTGTTCAGGTCAGACTTCTCTCTTTCCCTCAGCTTTAATCCAGGACCATGATTTTCAAAATTTAACTGGAAAGCAGTGCAGATGCATGAAACAACTGTAGAGTACTTCCCTAAATCTCTATAAACTAATTGAGGAAATTTAACTTGTTATATATTTAGTATATAAAAATTCAGATAATCAATAACAGTCATATTAAAAAATTACCCTTATCACCCCAAGGTTTATTATAATTACTAACAGGCTCATTTTCAAATCGATGTAAGCTGGTGTACAAAATAGGCTCCCATAATTACAGTACTCCCCTAAAATACATTTAAACTTGAGCAACTACAGGAATTGCATTGTCTCACCAGTAAACTGATGAAAAATCCTCTATATGAACTATATAAATATTGACACCCAGTTATATGCAATATCTGAAATTTTTAGGCACTTTCTCTGCCACCACAACTGTGTTGACACTTTTTATTTGGTTTGGTATTTTTTTCTCTTTATGTAGAGTAGATCAACAGAGAAAGAACAGATAACTTTAAAAAAATAAATAAAAAGGCAAAAAAAATGCTTCTTCTTGGTTAAAACCAAAACATGCTCATAAATTAATCTCTCCACCCACCTAGAGCAGAGCCACAGGACAAAACTGAGGGCACACATCTCCCTCAGATTTGTTCTAATAAAAGGCAAATAAATACAGGTGGAAGTGAGGGGGAGGCAGGGAAGGTTTGATGGACACCGTAAAACAATTGAAGGTTGCTCAAGGCTGCAAACAAATATTTTTTGGTCAGCAAAATCAAGTGCTGCCATAGAATTAACCAGGATTAGAACTGCAAGAGCAACAGAGAACAGTACAGCACAGCTGCTAACATGACATCATGGACCCAAGACCAAGGGAAATGCTGAGGCAACTTTCCCATTACTCTTGCACAAGCATTTTTAGCATTGAAACATGAAAAATGCAGCAGGAACGAGCCATTAAGTTAGAAGACAAACTCCAGAGCAGTGAGAGCCTTTCCTACTCTGTCCTTGGCATCTCAAATGGCTTTACAGCACTCAGTTCTGTCCTTTCTGCACTGATAGGGCACAGGGACAGCAAAACGTTTTCTGAGCTGCAAACCCATGACACACTGATATGAAGTCTTTAAATTGCTTTGAGAAAATAATTTTGCACACACTTGCACCTCATGTGTGTTTAACAATACTCATCTGGTAGGCTGAGAAGGGGGCTCTTTGACAGCAACAGAAAAATGATTTCATTTCTTTCCTGAGGTCACACAGCAAGTCAATGTCAAAGTCAAAATTATGTTTTCTGCTGTATCGTTTCATTCCTCTTGCATATAAATAGTAGCTCAGAATTAGTATCTCACTGCTGACTATGGCCTAATTTCTCTGACAATCAGACACTGATAAAACTGGAAGAGATGGCCTGTCCACATTTTAATAGAAACCTAATGTGCACATCCAAAGGCATCAAGCACAAATCCTTACACAGGCAAAACATCAATGAAAGACCAGACAGCTTGAATGCCTTAATTAGCATGAATGCTGACACAGTCCATAAAGATATTCCAGGAAAGCAAATCCTGGTCCAGAATGTTTCTCCTAGTCTTCTGACAGATGGCTTTAGACAATACATACTCTTGTCATAAGTTTTTTTTGAAACAACAAATCAACATTTGGAATGTCAAGACACAGATTCTTCTCACAGATTAAGAAATACTACAGTTCTATCTACGTTTATGCTATGCTGACTGCAGCATAAGAAGTCACTATTAATTACTGACAAACTAATCTGCTAATATCAAAAATCAAGATCAACTTCCTGGCAGTGCGTCTGGAATGTAACTTCTACATATTGAAATCTGATTCCACTGGCATCGTTCATCAGGGAAGACACTACTTAGCAGCAGTAAGGATGTTAAAATTTTGACTGTCATTTCACTACACCATTCCTGTCCATACCTAAACAAACACTATTCCCCTACAATGTGTTCCATTAAAATATTGTTTTTAAAATGGGATCACATCCATCTTACAGTACTACCTGCATAACTTTGGGGTTTTTAAACCAACATATCTTTGGTTAGACTAAAGCTGTGGCACATGCAGAAAAAGTCAGGTTTTTACCTTCTTCAAAAGACACTTGCTCCCCTAATAAGAAGTGAAAGCTCCTAGACAAGAAAAAGCAAGATAGAGAAATCATGCAAAACTCCTGCCAAGTGATCTGAACATCAGTTCAAGGGATCCTTGCCAGCTGCAGTCAAAAGCCCACTCCAAACTCTGCTAGATGTTAAACCCTTGGTTAAAAACCCTTCTGCTCACCTCAGAACAGCTCATTGAACACTGTAACCCCTGGACAGCTCCTCCAGGTGCCCTCTCCCACCCCACCAGTGATGGCAGAAAATGATGGCATTTAGCTAGCTGAGTTTGAAGTAGACATCTAAATGGTGAAATTTATATACAAAGGGCTAAGGCCTCCTCCCCAGTGCAAGGGTAGTACAGTTTCTGTCTGTGGGGACTCAAACCTGGCGTGCACAGCCCTGCCCCTGGAGAGCTGTGCCACCTCTGGACTCTTTTACCACCTGATACACCAAAAAAGGGGAACTCTATTTCCAGGGAAATTAAGTAGACACAGCCAGGTGACTTCACACAGGTCACTGAGGTGCCTGCAGTTTTGAATCTTTTTTTGCCAGATATGGACTATAATCAGTGAGCAAGAACACAGATTTCACTGCTAGTCCTGTGAACTGCTCTTTTCTGTCAGACTTGTAACACTCCAGACTTAACATCCCACACTAAGGAGCCCAGACAAAGCCATGGCACCTCCATAGCATTTTAGCAGTCAATACTAATATGATGGCACTGATTCACCCCCTGTGGGAGCACCACACACTTCGATTGTATGACAAGGCCACATGGTTGGCTGTGTAAGAAAAATTAAATAAAGTCTATTACATAAGGTGCCATCTATTGATGCTGTGCAGGTGCATGAGATACACAGGTAAACAAGTAGAGACTTGGTCCTTACATTACAATTTGTCCAGCTTATTAGAAATCTGGAGCACACCTGCCCAGCTGGTCTTTCTGATTTGACATGGGAAATCAAACTAGACATGCTCACACTATTTCATTTGCAGGGCCACTAAGTAGCAAGCAATACAGTTCTTTGGCTACCCAGCCTGGTATTTTCCTAAATTCTGCCTCCAGCTCAGAGAGTTGCACACACACTCCCTCCACTTCAAGAACACACACACCTAATTACATCTGCTGTCCTCCCAGGATTGTGCTATTGGCACAAATACCATTAAGGGATGTGGACAGAGCAGCTGAAGCCAGCTTTCAGTTTCAGTCTCACATCAGACATGCTGCTCAATCACAGAATCTAAGATGTTTCACCAAAGGTCTGCAGCTTATCTGCTGGGAAACAAATGCTATCTCCAGACTGGTCTTTTTCAGGTTTTTTTCTCTGTTCTTCCAAGATGCCGGAGAATAACAATTTTTCCTAAATAGAGTCATTGTGTTAATCAGCTTTCTAAAACACTGCTGCCAAAGCTCAGTTACCAAATTGATGAAATAAGCTGTGAAGCATCTTCTATACTGATGACATATTCCAAATGAAGTTTTAAACTCACTCTAGAGCGAGAAATTGGTACTTTAGAAAAACTTCAGAGCTGTACATGATTCTAGGAAATGCATGTTCGCTGTGACTGCATTTCAGTACTCAGTGACTGGCAGCAACATTTAAGTATTACTAAGATTACCAAAAACTCCCCCTTCCCAGTGCGTTTGATGAAAAGCGTATTTTTTCCTAATTGATTTGTGCTTACATTTCTAGTTTGAACTTCTCCTTGGCTGAAAGACAATCAAGGAAATGTTTATGCTACTATTCCTGTTGTCAGAAGAAAATCTGTACAGATTACCACACAACTGAGAATTTCTCTAGTCAGCTTCTGCTGAGGTACATATGCTGGAATGAAATCAAGGTATTACACAGATTGACATTTTCACGAGCAGGTCACGCTAATTTACATCTATGCACAAGCATCTCTCTATTCCAGTGTGTACACTCGCTCCACTTTCTGCTCACGACTTCCGTGAAAATGAAGGAAAAAGCCTGCCGTGAAAATATAGGAGATCCTTTAAAAAGAGACAAGCACTCTGAGGAGAACCTGAACCGACCCGTCCGGGCTCGCAGCAGCTCCCAGCAGCCCACAGAACGCGGGGACACACACGCCTGGATGCTCTGCAAAGGCGGAGGCACCGCGGGCAGCCCCGCATCCCAGCCGCTCCCCGAAGGACGCTTCTGCCCAGGGCAAACCCCGCTCCGGCAGTGACGCCGTCTCGCCCCCGCTTCCTCCCCGAGGCTGCCGGGCCCGGCACCTGCGGGACGGGACGGGACGGGTCCGGTCAGTGCCCCCCTGTCCCGCGGGCACCCTCCCCGTCCGAGCGGCCACCGGGAGCCGCCGCCGGCACCTGAGCGAGGGGCGGGGAGAGCGGCGGGGCCGGCGGGGATCAGCCCCTCCTCCGCCTGCCCCGGCCCGGCCCGGCCAGACCCACAGACATTTTTAACCACTGCCCGCTCGCCCAGCGCCAGCCCCGCTCGGGCCGCGGTGTGGGGCGGGCGGTGTGTTCCCTCCGTGCCGGAATCGCCGTCCTGCACTCGCTTTCAGGCCAAGTGCGAGCTACACAGGGACCTCAGAGGGCATTTTATTCGGCCTTCTGAAAGATAGGGACCTACCCAGCCGGTGGTGGAGGAGTGAAATCGCCTTTTGAAACGACTGAATGCTTCGGTCCCGCCATGAGGGGCTGATCCTCAGCCCTGTCAGGAGCACATTGACAGAAAAACAAACGTCATGAGCTCCTCTCCAGAGCTGCTACGGGAAGGAAGAGCGAGGTGACTTCTGCATTTAAATATATTCTAGTATATTTAGGGTACTTACTGTGCAGGAAGTGTTGCTTCTTTTTTTTTGGTTTATTATTCCCCTGTTTGCACATGCTATCACAGTTTATGCGGTCGGTGCTTGGCTCGGTGTTTCGGTCGGGACGGGGAGGAACGTTCCAGCACCTTCTCAGAGAAGCCACATTGGTGGCTACTAAAGCCTGTGCTCCTAAATCCCGGCCATGGCACCCCATAGAGCTTTTCCCCATGGCCGTGAGGTGTGGGGGTGCTGAGGGTGCTGTCCCAGGCAGGCACTGTGGGGTTGCTGTGTGCCGGGCGTGCCCCAGCCCGGGCTGTGGGGGTGCCGAGTGCCCGCAGGATCTGTGGCTGTCCCGCAGGATCTGTGGCTGTCCCGCAGGATCTGTGGGTGTCCCGTGTGTGGCTGGGAGCTGCCCGGGCCGGCACGGGCCGGCAGGAGGAGAAGCAGCGGCGCTGCCGCCTGAGGAGGCGCAGGCGGGAATCGGAGATGGCGCTTGAGCTCCAGGCGGGCCTGCACAAGGGGGACCCCGGCAGCGGGAGCTCGGTGCCCGTGGCGGGAGCTCCCAGGGTGCGGGGGTGCCTGAGGGGAGCTGGGGCTGTCCAGAGCTGCTGCTGGGGCTCAGGTGCTGCATGGTGCTCCTTCCTGGTGCATCAGCTGAGCTGAGCCTGCAGCAGGTCTCAGGAGCTTGTCCCAGACACTGTAAGCTGATGTGGTGCCGAGGGAGATGATGGCAGCTCCACCTCAGAGATGTGGGGACACCAAGTGGGCAGAGGGACTGCATGGGTTTGGGATGGCCATGGGCTGTTGGCACTGAAGTCCTGCATTGCAGGGACACAGGGATGCTGGGGAAGGTGTCCTGAAGCAGGCTGGGGGTCTCCTGGTGGTGTCAAGGGCCTGGCGGTGCCCAAGATTGCTTGCAGGGCTGGGGAGCTGTTCTCAGGACAGGGCTCAGTGGGGACCGTGAGTCCCAGTGCAGCCTGGTGAGCCCAATGGCCCTGAGATGGAGACCTGGCCACAGAGCCCCATTGGAGACCAAGCAGCGACTGCTGCATCCCCAAGAAGTGACACCAGCTGGTGCCAGAGCTCGTCTGTCACCTCCAGGTGGGAGGGGATGTGTCCTTGCTGAGGCCCTGGATGGGCAGAGTCACAGCTGAGATGCAGACGTAGCAGAAACAGAAATGCAACTGCAGATGGAGACTGGAGGTACGTAACAGGGACTCAAGGGAGCCAAGGATTTGCTGCAACCATAGTGTGAATGTAGGTGTGAATGGGAATGGAATATTATTTTCTTACACACACCTTCAAGTATTAGCAATAACACTGAAAATTATATCAGTTCCTATGGACAGGCATGAGAGGTGTGTACAGGGCTACTTCCTTGTTCTTTTCTAACTGGTGACTGCGATTTTTGGTTTAATTGATGAGAGGATTATTTCAAGCAAACAAATTGTTTTTAAGGAATAAATCGTATTTATTCCAAAGGGTAAAATAAAGCATGAAAACAAACAAAAATGTCCTTAGATCTCATCTGTGCTGATTGGGTAATTCCAAATTTTTTTTTCTCAAGTTTTTGGAGTTTCCTTCCCATCTCTTCAGCAGTGTCCATTTGTCATGGATTTCTATCATGAGGTAACTGTGGTTCTTGTATATCATTATCTGAGCTGGAAAATGTATTTTGAAAAAACATGAGTATTCCTTTTGTGGGAAATGACTGCTCACTTTAAAATTTCAAAGGTTTCTTAAACCACACTGACACAACCAAAGGACTGGCTAAGGAAATAGGGACAGCGCTGGGTGCTCAAGCTGTAGCCAGTGGCACACCACAAAGTGGCAGCTCTGCCTTTTACACC
This sequence comes from Catharus ustulatus, assembly GCF_009819885.2. Classification (NCBI taxonomy): domain Eukaryota; kingdom Metazoa; phylum Chordata; class Aves; order Passeriformes; family Turdidae; genus Catharus; species Catharus ustulatus. Next base: position 381,182 of record NW_024879543.1, read on the forward strand.
CCTGGTGTTGCAGCAGCCAAATACGTATTCAGGCATTTTCCTTCTATGTGCCTGGGTGTTCCCAAAGTCTATAATTTGTATAGTAACAGAAAAGTGCAAGAGTTTATGGGCAATAAATGTGAAATACACTGATAAATGTGATTAAATTCAGCAGTAAATTGGTAGTCATATAATACAGAAATGTAAATACTAATGCCTGCTCCTGTCACTGCCTTTCCCTGGGCAGTGCTGGGGCTTGGAGAACCTGGGTGCTGGGGCCAGCCCTGGGTGAGTCTCCCACCCCTGTGGGTTGTGTCACCTCTTCAAGGAGAAGCTGAAAGGAATGTTTTGCTCCAGTCCTGTGCACTCCCACTTGCCCACAGTGCCAGGTCCCTCTCCACTTCCCAGGTCTCTGTGTTTCTGGAAGCCAGTGCCTTTGTGTCCTCCCCACAGCCTCAGAAGGAGCTGGAGTTGCTGTCCCAGCAGAGTGGGGCACACGGGCCAGAGGAGCCCTGTGACAAGTCCAGAGAGCCCAGGGCCAGTGACAATGTGGGCCATGCTGTGCCATCCTCCCTTTCCTGCCTCTGGCCATTGGCATCACTGAGCACAAGGAGTTCTTTATTCATTTGGACCTAACTATATACCCTATAACAGTTTTGCTTAAACTTTACTTATTCTTTAAAAGCAAAAGTTTTTCTTCTCTAAAGAACAACAAAATTTTTTTTACTATTCCAACTTAAGAAATTACAGTAATTTCAACGTTTATTTCTTTTAACCCCAATGTCTTTGCTTATATTTACAGTTAAAACATTCATGTTTACTTCATAATATTTTTATGTGTTAAAACAATTTTTCCCATAATATAAAATATATAAATAAAAATATGAAACATAAAAATACTCCATGTCTTTTCTCTTTCCCTCAATTAAAACTTAACTTTCTTTGTTTAATCTCAATATTTTCATGTTGATTTTGTACATGTTATTATTTTAATTCCTTTTTTAATAAAAAAATAGTAGTGTTTATAAGTCTTTCTTTAAGTAGTAAAAAAATTAATACTGTGTCTAAACAACAAACAGTTTTGTAATCTCTGCCAAGCCATAGCTAAAAGTTATTTTACATAATCAAGGTTTTTTTACTTACTGTGCTAAATTAAAATAAAATTTTAGTAAAAGCTCGGTTAAAAACAGTAGTATGTTGTTTAGTTACATTTTATTTTAAAAAAAGAAGCTTAGTTTAATCTCTCCCTCCCCAACTACAAAAATCACAACAAACAAGCTCAACCCAACCCCACCACAAAGTCAAAAAAACACAACAAATCAACTCCTTCCCAAAACTATTCCTAAAACAATTAACAACAGCATTTTTACCATGTTAAAAAAAAAAAAAAAACAAAAACAAATTAACAGCCCCAAAGCCTCCCCTCCCCAGCCCGGCTCTGACCCCAGACCCAACCTGGCCCAGAGGCCATGCCAGGCTTAGCCCCAGCCAAATTAATTACCTTCTAAAATGCCATAAATAAATAAAACCTTTCCCAAGATTTTTGTCTTTACATGTATATTTCACAAAACCACATCAACTTTCTTATTAGTATAACAACATATTATTCTTAAAAATCCAACACTACTTTATCCTTAAAAAATACAATAAAAGCTACCTAAGTCTCAACAAATAAGAATTTCAAAAAACCTTTACAAACCACCACACCCCTAATATGCACCTCCATATTGGACTTTAAAAGCAAGAAAAGCCAATTTGTAATTCTATTAATTCTTGGTTCTTTTTCCCTAGGTTCAGAAATTTAACATGGCCTTGGCTGAACAGCAGTGTGTGTCAGTAACATTTTCTAGAACCAAGAGTTTCTTCTGTTACTTCCTTATCTGTAAGTTCCTGGTCCTGTCTGCAAGCAGATTCACATGGTCTGTTTGTAAAAACACATTCATCTGATTCCTTTGAGTTACAAGGAAACCGCTCCTGCAGCCAACTCCTGTCAGTGTAGACTCCCAAAGTAGATCTTGCAATGGAAAGAGACTCCTTAGAGTTGGTGCAGGGAGGTGGAGGGGAAAGGTTTTTCTTTTGGTCACGAGAAGTCTTTTTGGGGAGCTGCTTGTGCTCTGGAGATGGACACCAGTGATGTGTATCCAAGCCTTGCAGGTTCATTCCTGAGCTTCCTGACACACCAAGGAGACTGAAGGGTTATTGTGTCAGGGGAGACGTTCCCACCTGGGAACTCTTTCAAATGCTTCAAACATTTATTTCTATTTTTTTCTTTTTCTGCAGAACTAATTGCCATAATCATTTGATTCCAGAGAATCTTTTCCTTCTCTTTGGGGAACTTCCCTCTGCTGGGCTCCCAAATCAGGCCAATTCCCAGGGTTCCTTCCCAAACTGAGGAGTAGCCCATGGCCTCTGCTCTCCAGCTGGAACAGAAGAAAGCACAGAGCTTGCTGTTGTGGGAGAGGAGCTTCTCTTTCCTGCCTGCTTTCCCTGTGGGATGGGTTGGTGTGTGTTCATTTGATAAAGGGAGGTTTAAACTCTGAAGGATTTGTGTTTCAAGCTGCTCCCTCCTCAAGCTCCTCTGTGGGTATCCTTGGACCAAAGGCCTCTTGGTGTGAGCTGCCAGTGGGCAGGGGAAGGAAGGAGGTTGATATTTCAGGGTTGTGCCTGCTGAAAGCACTTGGCTTCCAGAGGAGGCCGGAGCTAGGAGTGGGTACTGCTCTCACTTGCCTGCAGCAAAGGAAGGTGGATCATGGTAATTGTGTTGGAGGAGGTAGTGATAAGGAGTGTTTTCCAAGAGATGGGCTGGCAGAGATGAAGGAGGGGAGGTTTCAGGCAGGAGCAGCAGCCTCTGCCTGGGTCACACTCCAGGGAACCCCAGAGGGGAAGAGGTGTGAGAAGGGTTTGTTTCTTTTTGTGCAGAGCAGCAATTTTGTCCTCTCTCAAAAGAAGATGGACAGATCCTTCAGTCTTGTGCTAAACTGGCTGTGTGTTTGTTTTGGTGGTGCACAGACACCAGTGGAAGGAATAGTGTAATTTACTGCCATGCAAAAATGAAAAAAAGACAAGGATAAGCTAAGCAATGCACCTCAGCATTGATACTTGAATACACTGAATACATTGATACAAGAAAGCTTGCCTCTAGAGATTAAGAAATAGACATCACCTGATACCCCAGTCCTTTCCCCTGCATCCATATCCACACATCAGTTGGGGGAAGCTGTGCCAGCCAAGCTCTGAGGAGCCACAGCCAGCAATTGGGAAATCCTGCAGTGCCTCCACCTTTGCTGGCCTTGGGGCTTCTGACTGTGCTGTGAGTGTAGCCCGGCTTTGATAGTGCTGAGAGGGTGTCAGAATCCATCAAAAACACCCCAAAGCTCTCCCCAGCGTCTTTGCACCACAGGACTGCACTGGACACAGCAGAGTCTGTTGTAAGAGATGATGGCAAACTCTCCCCAGCCTGGGAGGTGCCTGGGTTTTCCTACCCAGCCTGAGCATGTATTAACCCATCAGATTCTGTGCTGTTCAGGGAGACCATCACCACCATCAAGACCAATTGGAGAGGATCAACAGAACATCACTGGAATCCATGCAGGGGTGATATTTCCCTTATTCTGTCTCTGTTACTCTCTTACCTCTTTTTTATTTCTTCTTTTTTTCTCTCTTCTGTCTCTCTCATATTTACTATCAAATAAAACCCATGCTATTGACTCTGGCATATGGCCTTGTTTGCACCTTAATTCAAGCAGAGGCATTTCTAAGAACTTTCATAACTGGATCTTGACAAAGGGTCATCTACATAGAGGGCAGCTGTGGCTCAGGGCCTGTTGTTCTGGCCTCAGTCAGAGTCCACAGTTAACATTCCAGTTTTGCCAAGCCAGTAAAACCATTTACAATTGGGCTGCCCATGCTGAGCAGCTTTCCTAGTGTTTGGAAAGTTACAGCCTTAAAGAGCCCAACAGATTTTCCTCCATGAGGATACCAGCCAGTAGCACGATACCAATTCTTTGCACCTCTTTTCTGTATCTTTGGTGCTTTTCAGAGTTCCTCAGTCCCCAGCAGGAATGAAAGCACGGGTGATAATGTAAGTGATTTGAGAGCTCTGTGTTGTGCCTTGCCACATGAGTGTTCATGACAGACTGGACACCCCACTCGTGGGTCTGTTGAGTTAAATTCATCCTAATTCTGTGCAAACAGCAGCCCTGAGATGCTGAGAAGAGCAAGGACAGTGGGTGGGTGTGCATGCACACACCCATGGGCTGGCTGCTGTGTGGGCAGAAGGTTTTGGACAGCAGTACATCTCCACTCTCCCAAGTTGGAAGAATAGATCAAATCTATATGAAATGACAATATTTATCAACATGTATTGTGGATGATACAATTTCTCCAAAGCCATCTTCCCCTGGCCCTTGGAATTTGCTATAATAGATAAGGTATCCTAGATACCAAGGCTGAGCCAGATTCTTTAAGAATTTGGTCACTCTCCTAACACTTCAGAAGATAATTGGTTAGAAATTAGGATGTGTAATTGGTCAGTTTCTGTTCATTGTATAAACTTCTATTGGTTGTAGTTGGATCCTTCCTGAACCTATAAATATAGGTGTCTGCCCTTTGTTCTGGGAGAATCCTGCCTGACCCCCTTTCTCATGAAATAAACTCGTGTGGAAATCGTCAAGTGTGGCCTCTGGTCTTTCTCAGCTGATGAAAAATGTTGGTTTTCTGAGAGATAGCTACATGTTAGCACTCTCCGGTCCTGGCAAATACCATCAGGGACCGAAAGAGAAAACCCACAATGTATCAAATAGTACATATTAATATCTATCGTATATGTAATTTATAATATATAATGCTGCATATCATATATTTCAATATATATGCTATAATAAATAGAATATACAAAATATATTAGATCTTTTTCTAGGCCATTGCCTGTGAGGCATATAGACAATCACCTAGTGTTACTACACTACTTCTGGTACTACGTATTATAGCACCAAATTCTCTGGGGAGTTCCTTTAGGGAACTTCACAAAAAGGATTTCCATAATTTCAGCACTTGTGAGTACTTGTTGCTTCCCAGTTCTCCAGCATCCTTCTGGATTTTGGGGCATCTCAGCACTTGTGTCCATGCCCTTCCTTCAGCCCCAGCCTGCTGCAGTTTCAGTCAGTGTTGTCTCCCCTTTGCTCCAGCTCCTTTGCCAAAGTGCTGTCAAAGGCAGCAGGGCTGGCTCAGGATCCCTCTTGGCTTCCTGTGTCCAGGATGACCTTCAGAGGGACACTTGGAGCACTTCCTAAAGAGTTGCCAGTGGGATGGGGGTGGATTTGTCCTCCCTGGGTGGCTCCTGGTTGGAGTTCTACACTCAGTGGAGTCCCGGAGTTTTCTCAGCAGGCTTTGCAGGGAGTTCTCAGTGAACGTGTGGCTCTGCTGCCATCCCAAATCTGCGCTTTCCTTGCCCAGCCTGAGTGCACGTGGGGCATGAGCTGGGCATGGCTGGAGATGTTCATGGCCAAAATCCCCCAGCATCATCACCTTTACATCTGCTCATTGCTTTGGAGAGCACAAAGCACACAACACCCATCTCAGCTGGCAAATGTCATTTGTTGCAGATTGCTACAAGCACACTGCTGATCGACAAACACACAGGAATCGATTGGACTTGAAAAATGTCATTTATTACAAATTGCTGCACCCATGCTGACAATACAGAACTGTACAAATCTCAGTTAAAGTTAAAAAAGCAATTTATTACATTAGAACAAGAATGCTATGTAAATATATACAAATACCAATTTCAGCTTAACAAAAAATTAATTTATTGCCAACTTCTCAACAACTTAGTTTACACAAAGATAAATTAGGTGTTTAACAACTTAATTTATTACATATTACTACAAGTGTACAGCCCATATAGAAATACAAAAATATTCATTCCCTCTCTAAATTGATAGAATTATATAACTATACAACTCCATACATGTTTAAATAGAACTTAATAAATACATATATACACATATATAAATACATATAAAACTAAAATGATATACAGATGTAAATATAAATATTACATATTATATACATTATAAACAGATATATAAAACAAACCTATCTATAAATATAAAAATACCACTGTGCCTAGCTAAATATCCACATAACTGCATCAATACAAATATATAGCTATAAATTGGATACATAAGTAAACACGATATATAAAAACTGATTAATCTACATATAAAAGTACATTAATTAATACAGATATGAAAGTAGAACATATACACCTATTTAAAAAGCCACGTGATACCAAAACAACTGTATACATAGGAAATAGAACTAAAAACTGATAGAACAACACACATGTATACTTAGATACATATATACACATATATGTAATTACAAACATATATGTATGTATATGCATACATATATACATAGCATACATCCATAAATATAACAGACATATAAAAATGTTGCTGTACAAATAGCATCCCACATATGTAAATATCTGTGTAATTATCAAAGTCTTTATACAAGTCCATGTATCTTTACAGAGGGATTCCAGCAGCGCCATCTTCAAAGCCTCTCCCTCTGGCTCTTCTCCCTGTGCAGCTCTCCTGGACAGGGACAGCAGATGGAACATCTGGGAACCAAAGGGAACACTGAGTCAGTGTCAGGGCATTTCCCCTGTCAGCACCTGCACTTCCATGAGGGAAAAGAAAATCTCAGCGCCTTCTCAGGAGGGCTGGAAAGAAAAATCAGGCCGAGCAGACCATGGTGTGGCCTTACCCTGGCTCTCACATGGTACCAGCAGCTCCCTGCTCACTGCTCTTGCTCGTAGCCTTTGGCTTCTCCCTGCTGGCTCCTGTCACTCCTCCTGCTGTTTTCAAAGTCTTCACTGCAGCTGTGGCAAAAACAAAAATGGAGGCTCAGGAATTGTTCCCAAGGCCTGGCAGAGCTGCAGTCCCGGACCCCTCTGTGCTCCCTGCTGGCCCCTCCATCCCCTCAGCCCCGCCATGCTCCGGGCAAACCCCGAGTCCCCTTCAGTTTCTCCAGATCCCCACAGTCCTCTCACCCCCTCAGTCCCTTCTGACCCATCCTGTCCCCTTAGACCCGCCACCCCCCTCAGGCTGTGCCACTTCCCTGTCACCTCAGTGCCACCATGGCCCTCTGCTGCCCCACACCCTCAGCCCCAGGAGCACCTCAAGGTCACCGTCCCTTCAGTGTCACCCCTCCTCAGCCCCCTGAGCCCCCTCAGTCTCACCGTCCCTCAGCAGCTCCTCAGGGGACAGCGCCTGGGGCCAGCGGCAGCTCCCACTGCTCCAGGGACACCCGGGGCTGGAACTGCTGCTCCGCCCGGCCCGGCCGCCAGCTCGGACCAGCACAGCAAGAGGGGACAGAGGGGACACAGGGGAAAGCAAGTCGTGAAAAAGGCATCAGAGGGGAGACAGAGGTAAAAAAACCGCCTGTACCTATATAGGTATCAATCTATGTAACTAAACTCCCAGCTATAAATACAACTATACCTATTTATAAACATTGGTATATATATTTAAATATATAACTAAATACATTTTTAAATGGAACTAGGCACATCCATAACTTCATATGTAGAAATAAAACTATATACATCTACAACTATATAAAAACTATACAGATCTATAAATACAAGTATATAGACATATAAATACACCTATATAAATCCATAAATATAACTATATATATAACTACACATATCTACAAATATGAGTATTGCAGAGGGATTTCACCTGCCCGATGGTCACAGGCCATCCCTCTGTCTCTTCCTGCCACACAGGGCAGCTCTCCTGGAGAGGCAGCTCAGATGGGATCTGGGAAGCAAAGGGAACACTGAGTCAGCATTGGCCCTTGTGCACATTTCCCTTGGGCACCAATTGCCCTTCTGTCAGGAACTTTTCAAGACGGTCTGAAAGGAAGACTCTCACTAGGAGTTTGAAGCATGCCCTTTACAGAACAGGGATCCTTCTAAATGTTCAAAACTCTGGAAAGCATTGAATTTTCTCGATAAAGTCTCGGCACTCACAGTGCAAATGGCACCCACAAGTGCTTGAAACACAGACAGTCCCAGCTCCCACAAAGAAGCCCAGCCTTGCTCTTTCTCTGTGCTGACAGAGAGACCTCAGTCCTCACTGAAATGGCTGAAGCTGAAGGGTGCTGTGAGCTGAGTTATGAAACCAAACTGGGACACCCGGCTTGGTGACACAACTGCCACAAGGTCAGGTTTATTCCTGCCTCTCTTGCCACAGCAGAGGACTCAGTTTCACAATCTCTGGAGAAGCATGGAGGGCAGGGAGGTTGTGTCAGTGCAGGATTTGACCTAAAGGCACTGGGAAGCATCAGCCCTGCAGACAAGAACTCAACTCTTCTCATCTCCCTTCCTGTCAGAGGCAGGCTCAGAGCAGCTGTCTCACCCCTCTCTAAACCCATGTGGGCTCTCTCCTTACCAGGCTCCTCACGCTCTGGGGAACTGTTCCTGCAGCTCTCAGTTCCAGAAGAAACTTCCTCTGCTGCAGCCCTGTTCAGAGCATCCTCTGCTGGAGACTCAGGGGCAGCATTAACATTGCCCTTGAAAGAAAAAGAGAAAGAAAGAAACACAAAGATTACTCACTATTTTCTTGGAATCTTATCAGGGATACAGTAAGTCCCCTTCTGCACTCCCAGGGCACATGGAGCACAAGAGGGGAACACTGCCCACACGGTTACGACGACAAGCATTTTAAACTCAGTATCTGGGTGGTCAAGGTGAAACTGAAACCCTTATGAAATTACTTTTGAGGCAAAACATTAATGCAGAAAACCAGAAGACCCCAAGTGATGGGATGTGCCCTCACGTTCTGACCCTGGTTCATCCCACGAGTGTAAGAAATCAGCACTGCCCAGGCCTGTGTGCTGCAAACACAAAAAGCACACATTTCATTTCTGGCTGGAAGTCTCACCACCCCCACCCAACTGCTCAGACAATCCATCATCAGGTGGTGCTTCTTGGAGCCCTCTGCTGCTGCCCCATATATGATCCAGGAAAATATTTATGGACCAGAGTATTTCCAGGATCACATTTTCCAGTGGCAAAAATGTGTACATTTGGAGGGCAAAAAAAACCCAACTCATCTCTTCTGCAATAACCTGTCTATCAGAATCATAAAGATTCTAAAGATAGTTCAGAGCCTGTAATGTATGGAATAAAATGCTTTTGAAAACTGCTGTGTGTGAATTTACAGAAGACAAAAGACATCCCACTTGAGAATAAGATATTAGTAAATCCAAAAAATCCCACTCCCCGCCTTGAGCCTGCCCTTTCTCAATCCTAAATGTATTGCAGCCAGTGGGGTCAGTACATCAACAGAAAGAGAGGCTTTCTTTGGCCAACACATATAATAACTGCTAAAAGGCCTTTGCAACACTCCAGGCAAGTCTGGGAAGAATTAAGAGAAAAGGGTTTCCTAATTCAAAGATTGAATCTGTCAAACAAAAGGACAGAAAGCTGCAGCTCCAGCCCATCCCCAAACACAGCTCTGGGAATGCCTACACGCACGGCAGGGCTCACACAGCAGCAGCAGCTGCAGCCCAGCCCTTGCTTTGCCTTGGCCTTCCAACACAAAAGAGGTAGAGCCCACATCTGCTGCTGGAGCAGAGGCACCTCTCACATGCCCCTCCCTGCACGAGGCACTTTGCCTTCAGTGCCATTCTCCAAACTCTCTTCTTTCCCATCAAACAAAGCCTGGTAGAACCTACAAAGCATCACCATAAAAGCCAGTGTGTGAGGCATTCTTCCCAGGAAAAGGAGCAACCAAACGTGGCCAACACAGGCTGACACCTCTCATCCTCACTGAGGGAAGAAGACTTTTTCATCCATCTTTATTTAGAAATCTTACTTTACCAAAATAATTAGATAAGTATATAATACAGCAAATTAACTTCAAGAAGCCTTTGCTTCTCAGCCACATAACAAGGTTCCAAAGCTCTCAGTCTATCCTCTTTTATTTCCATGCAATGGGGTTACCTGAGCAGAGGGAGACCTTTGAGGCATGGATCTCCTGATCTCCCGAATCCATTTCTCTATTTCAAGGGCTAGAGCTGCTGCTGGTGACTCCTCTTCCACAGATGCATTCCATGCTGAGCTGGAGGCCGTCGATGCTGCACAATCAGCACTACCAGGCTGAACACTGGTGGCTGAAGTGCTCAGTGTGGCTGCAGGATCCAAACACATTGGTCAGACTCCACAACGTGGATATGGGACACAGAGCCCTATTGCTGCCTTGCATCAACCACCCCAGGAAGCACACAGGAAACCCAGACAGAGAATCTTTTGGCCTTCTAGGTCCCCCTTCCTAATAGGCTGGACAATTTCTGTCTCACAATGACAGAACAGTGCAGAAAAATACTTGAAGAGGTCACTTTTCATAACCTTTTGGAAAAGCAAGGCTAGAATTCTTTTCCTACCTGGCATGTCAGAGGCTGGGGGCTGCTGCTCCCTGTGGAGCTGCTGGAAGCTGCAGGGCTGGATCCCGAGCCCCTCCCGGTCGGCCGGAGGCAGCTGCTGCCCGTAGAGCTGCTGGAAGTGGCTGGGGGGCCCCTCCTGCCCGAGCGGCAGCGGCCGCTCCCAGTGGAGCCCGAGGAAGTGGCAGGGCGGGACCCGGAGCAGCTCCCGCTCGGCGGGCAGCGACCGCTCCCCATAAACCAAACCAAATCAAAACAGCTCCACAAACCTCCCCAACCCCAAACAAAACAAAACAAACAAACAAACAACAAGGAACTCCAAACACCAACTCCCCCAGCAAACCACACCAAAAGTAGCTGGAGAATCTTGTTTCCATAATGTCTCGCCTTTGACACAAGACAGTTTAGACCTCTTGACCACAGGAGGAGAATTTGAGGAATGGGATGTTCACCAAATGAGCACCAGTGACCCTCAAGAGACTCCTACTCTCAATGTCCACAATTTTGAGGAAGTGATTTAAATATGTCAAATACTTTGTGGGAATGTTTGATCTGTGAGTTTGAGCAAAGTAATGAATATGTCTCAATTCCATGGGTACAAACATATGGGTGTGCACATGTTAGGGAAGTGATTCCCCACGCAGCCAGTACTGAAATAAAGTAATGCCTCTTTTCTCACACTGAGCTGGCAGTGGGGATTGGGCACTGCTTGGTACCTTTCATTTTGGTCATTTCTATTGAAAAATAATGAAAGGTGAAAATCCAGGTATTCCCCACTGGTTTACCTTTTTGTGGCCCAAAGCTCTCTGCCCTTAGGTACCATAGGCTTTTGGAGAATGCACATTCCTGAGTACAGTCAGATTGTGAGCCCTCTCTACCTGGTCACCCGTAAGAACGATTTCCACTGGGGTGCTGAGCAGCAGCAAACCTTTGCCCAGATCAAGCAGGAGATCGCTCATGCAGTGGCCCTTGGCCCAGTCAGGACGGGACCAGAGGTGAAGAATGTGCTTCACACTGCAGCCGGGAACCATGGCTTGTCCTGGAGCCTTTGGCAGAAAGTGCCTGGGGAGACTCGAGGCCGACCTCTGGGATTCTGGAGCCGGAGCTACAGAGAGTCTAAAGTCAATTACACTCCAACAGAGAAGGAGATCTTGGCTGCCTGTGAGGGAGTCCAAACTGCCTCAGAAGTGATTGGCATGGGGGCACAACTCCTCCTGGCACCCCGACTACCCGTGCTGAGGTGGATGTTCAATGGAAAGGTTCCCTCCACCCACCACGCCACCAACGCCACATGGAGCAAGTGGATTGCCCTCATCACGCAACGCGCCCACATTGGAAACCTGAATCGCCCTGGGATTTTGGAGATAATTACAAACTGGCTGGAAGGTAAAGATTTTGGTCTTGCTGATGAAGAGGAGCAAAAGAGGTGACCTGGGCTGAGGAAGCCCCACCGTATAACCAACTGCCAGCAGATGAAACACGCTACGCTCTTTTCACCGACGGCTCCTGCCGCGTCGTGGGGATGAACCGGAAGTGGAAAGCAGCCGTATGGAGCCCCACACGACAGGTTGCACAAGCTACTGAAGGAGAAGGTGGATCAAGTCAACTTGCTGAACTCAAAGCTGTTCAGCTGGCCTTGGACATTGGTGAGAGAAAGAAGTGACCAAAGCTCTACCTTTACACTGATTCATGGATGGTGGTCAATGCTCTGTGGGGTTGGCTGGAAAGGTGGAAAAAGGCAAACTGGCAATATAGGGGAAAACCAATCTGGGCTGCTGAGTAGAAAGACATTGCCACCCGGGTAGAGAAGTTACTTGTGAAAGTTCGTCATGTGGATGCCCATGTCCCCAAGAGTCGGCCCAATGAGCAGCACCGACACAACGAGCAGGTTGATCAGGCTGCACAGTTAGAGGTGTCCACGATAGACTTAAGATTGGCAACGCAAGGGAGAGTTGTTCCTGGTTCGATGGGCCCATGATGCCTCAGGTCATCAGGGCAGAGATGCCACGTATAAGTGGGCACGAGACCGAGGGGTGGATCTAACCATGGACAGTATCTCTCAAGTCATCCATGACTGTGATACGTGCGCTGCCATCAAACAGGCCAAGCGAGTGAAGCCCCTCTGGTATGGGGGGCGTTGGTCCAAATATAAGTACGGGGAGGCCTGGCAGATTGACTACATCACACTGCCTCAGACCCGCCAAGGCAAGCGCTACGTGCTGACCATGGTGGAAGCCACCACCGGATGGTTGGAGACCTACCCTGTGCCCCACGCCACTGCTCGGAACACCATCCTGGGCCTTGAGAAACAGGTCCTTTGGAGGCATGGCACCCCTGAGAGAATTGAGTCAGACAACGGGACTCATTTCAAGAACAGCCTCATAAACAGCTGAGCTAGGGAACATGGCATTGAGTGGGTGTATCACATCCCCTACCATGCACCTGCAGCTGGGAAGGTCGAACGGTGCAATAGCCTGCTTAAAACCTTGAAGGCACTTGGTGGGGGGACTTTCAAGAACTGGGAGAGTAATCTACCAAAGGCCACATGGTTAGTGAATACCCGAGGTTCCACTAACCGAGCAGGCCCTGCCCAATCTGAGCTCTTGGGAATGCCAAATGGAGATAAGGTTCCAGTGGTACACATGAGAGGTATGCTAGGGAAAACTGTTTGGGTGAACTCTGCCTCCAGCAAAGACAATCCTGTCTGTGGTGTGGTTTGTGCTCAAGGACCAGGTTGTACCTGGTGGGTGATGCAAAAGGATGGAGAAACCCGATGAATACCCCAAGGAGACCTTGTTCTAGGGTGAACTATCTATGGTACTGTGTCTGTAACTGCATGTATGTATATAATTTAAAGGTTCTAATTTGATGTAGTATGTTAACATGGAAAAAATTTGGGGTGGATAATGTTGGGGGTTGGGAGAGTTTTAGAAATTTTTCCCATTATTATGTTAAACTGCCTGGGGCAGCTCCCCTTTAGCTGTTAAGTGCTTAAGACAAAAGCAATAGCTGGGCTGGCCCGATTTGCTCGATTGCAGAGGGGGGTTTGAGGGGTGGGGGTGGATGGTTGAGTGCTGCTTTGTCCTTCCGGGGGTAGGGGGACACTCGCGGTTCGCCGGCCTGAACTTGGGGAGAGAGGTTGCTCTTCCCTCCGTGGAAGGATCAGGCCCTTGCACTCCAACTGCTAAAGCTTCCTGCTTCTGAGAACACCGCTGAGAACCAGAACACCGATGGTGAGCTGAGTTCTTTTCCTGCACCTTTTCTCCCACCTGGGATGGCGCTGCCGCCTTGCTCCCCTGCTCCTGCAGCAACCACGATTGAGAGGCTGCCCTGCCCTGCTCCGTCAGGACTGTGCGGAGGAGGAGGGCATCTGTGACTGGAAAAAGGGACTGAGACTGAGTTTCATTCTGTTCTGTCATTGATTTTTTTTTCTATTCATAGCTGATGTTGTTTTTGTTTGTCTTGTAGATATATCAGTAAAGAACTGTTATTCCAAACCCATACCATTTGCCGGAGAGTTCCTGAATTTCCAAATTGTAGTAAACTGGGAGGGAGGCAATTTTTCACTATCCATTTTTGGAGAAAAAAAAAACCTCTCGCCTTTTTCTTTTCCTGGCAATACTGTCCCTTTAAACCAAGACACCGGGGCTGGGCAGCGCTGCCGCGCTTGCTGGGTGCGGGCAGTGCCACCGCTGCGTCGCCGCAGCACCGCCACCAGGGACCGGGCAGTCTCTGTCTCGGCTCGGGGCTCCTGCAGGCTCGCAATTCCTGGTTGGGAAATTTCCAAAATTTGTTCATACATAAGCCGCTCCTGAATGTAAACCGCACTTCTGGGTTGGGAGCTAAATTTTAGTCAAAATGATGCGGCTTATAATCATGAAATTACTGTATGTGTAGCTCTGTGGTTTATTGTATTAGTGACTAGTTTTCCCAGTACTTTTCCAAGGCGTTTCCCTAAGCAGAAAGACAAAACAAATTCCAAGGCTCCAAGCCCCAGGGGATTCAAGGCCGCAGTGCTATCTTGGTTCTTCCTGGGAACCAAGGTTGAGAGCAATTCTTGGAGATTCCTTTTCATGGACAAAACCAGTGCCCAGGGGGGACTCCAGAGAAGGAACTCGACCTGGGGGGGAATTGCATAACCACTTGTCCTCCTAACTGGTGCTTTTTATCAATTATGCTAAATTCCTAAAACCTAGAAATACGTACTCATCCCTGGAGGGAGTGGGGCTTTTGTGGACATCTTTACATAACTGCTCCTGAAAACCTTCAAATGAAGATCCACTTTTATATCACCTCTTTACTAAAAGTATCTCAACTTTCATTTTCAGATTGGGAAAAAGGTAACATAGCCCTCAGAGGCAAACTTGGCCCATAATGCCACTAATCCATTCATCAAGGTGTCTTCAGTTTGCTGGGAGTTTTACCTCCTATTTCTGTGGGAATGCTGCTTGCTGTCCATGAGATTTGTTCCTTTCAGGAAACTCAAGACACTTGCTTAGGTTCCTCTTTTCTGCACTCACGACCTATTGTAGCTGTTGAAAAAGATGAGGGGCACAAACCATTCCTCAGGAAACTTCAACAAGTCAGAGAAATGTTGATTCCAGTGGGCCTTAGGCCCTTGTTCTGCCAATTGACAGGGGCATTTAAAGGACACAGACACCAATGGAAAGAAAGCTGGTATTTTACTAGGAATATTAAAGCAACTGAAAAGCAAAATGATCTTACATGCTTGGCTTAAGAAGCAATAACTTTGGTTGCCCAACAGTAAATGTCATGGTCAGATAAGCTATTCAGAGTAATGTGACACAGAGCATTCCGTAAAGTTTTTACCATTTCTGCCGGTATTTATCTCCAAACGGACTACATGCCTGCTAGAAATGCTGCCACCAGTAGATTCCCTTCAGAATGATGCTGGAAATTATGACAAAGAAAACAAAAGAAGGGAGCTAGTTCCTTCTCTCATGTTTCACATCCTTAGTCACCATTTTTACTTGAGCTTGAGTTCATCTCAACAAAAAATCCACTGTAACCCTCCAATGTATTTTCTTTCTCTACTGGAGAGCTTTATTTATTATCAGATGGTTCTCTGCAATAAAACCAGATTTTTTGCAGGCTCTTTGTTCCCCCAGGTGCATCCTCATTGTCTCTCAAACCCTTCCTTTTTCTTTGCTCTATTTGGTTCTTCTCAAGTGAAAATCAGAGCAGTGGTTTTTCCTGCCAAGTTATTGGTGTTGAATGGATAGTGTGGAAATCCTGTGAGCAGCTCGGTATAAGTTAAAGCCTTTTTTGGCAGGTGGGGTATCCGTGTGGAGTGAAGAATCTGTGCGGAGCAGAGATTTCACTTGGGTCTGCACAAGGCAGAGAAAACACTCGGGTTGCAGTGATGGGATATGAACAATCCCAGCAATGCAAGACTGGAAAGGATCTGAGCATTCTGTCCAAGCACAAACGGAAAACCCGTTGGGAGTCACTCTGCTATGGACAGAGGTCTGTAGTGTGTGAACCTGGCAGAACAAATCTCCCTTTTCCATCAAATTCATTACTCCCTGTGCTTTCCTCCTCTCCCTTTTGCTCCAGGGCACACTCACACCTTCCACCTGACACAAACCCAGCGCCTCACAATCAAACCAGAGTTGTTTTTTCTCACCCTCATCTTTCATCTCTTCAGATGTGTGGCATCCCACAAAAATGGGACTCATGGAGAGACAGGACACTGGGGAACATCCCATCGAAGTGGGAGTCACGGCACACACAGGACACAGGGGAACATCCCACCAAGGCAGGGTTCAGGGAGAGTCAGGACCGCAGCAATCTCCACCCCAACGCAGCCACGAGGGCCTTGGGGAAGCTGCACCAGCAGCCCCGAGGCCGGGGGTTCAAACCCTGCCTCCGCCTCAGTGCCCGCATGCACAGCACGGCTACGGCAGCTCCCCCGTGTGCAGCATCGCTTTGGGGACCGCTTCGCCTCGGCAGAGTCAGCGGAAGGTCCGTGTGGATCAGGGAATTCCCTCTGGCACTCAGGGCAGGCAAAACCCTCGGGGTTCAAACTTCGGGGTTCAGTGCTCTAGCACTAGTATGATTGTATCAAATGACAAGGTTTTCTCTGCAGTAATTGATGAACAAACACTCATTTGTTTTCAGTAATTTCAAACACTGTATATACAATCTTTCATACAAAGTATTTTTCATCAAAACTAGCTCTGTGTCCTTCAGTCTGGACTTTAGAGCTTCGGTGCAGGAATTACTGTTTGGACACATAATGGATGAAAAACTGTTGAAAGTCCAATTGAAAGTGCAATCATTTAGAGTAACACGTTCTTGACTTTTGATTATATCCTAACTTTACTTCAATATGAACTTGCGGATTGTCAAAGTGGGACTGCAATGAAACCTTCCTTCCAGGAATCTGCATATGCATCTCCAATTCAAGTTAATGGAAGTTCTCTCGTAGATCAAGATAAGGACAAATTTGATGTGCAACAGAATGTTGTGATTAAAATCTTTGCTATAGTAGGAAGCCATGACGTTTGCTACACTTCTGAGTGGCCAAAATTAACCAGCCTAAAGCTGACTACTTTGAAGTCAGCTACTTGGTGCACCCTTTTATTAAAATGGTGACACATTGCTAGGGGAGAGCTGCCCAGCATGGCTGAGGCCACATCTCGAGGGCTGTGTCACTTCTGGCCCCTCACGACAGGAACTGAGGGGCTGGAGCGTGTCCGGAAAAGGGAACAGAGCTGGGCAAGGCTCTCAAGCACCAGGGGTAGCTGAGGGAGCTGGGCACAGGCTGGACTCCATAGGCTGAGAGGCCTTTGCCAACCTAATTCACCCTGTGAACAGAAATCACTTCAACCGAGACCTACTTCAGATCTCCACAAATAGAGATCTACACAGGGTGCCTGACGGCTTCTTAAGGCTGTCATCCAAAGGCTGAGATTTAAAGGCACGACGTAACTCAGTCCCTCAAATAACCCACCCTGCCTCACCCCGCCAACGAGGCACTGCGGGAATCCCGCCCGCGCCGCCGCCTTTATAGAAATGCGGAGCGAACCAAGCTGAGGGCACAGGACGGGGGTGCAACACACCCCCCCGTAGGGGCCGTTGGACTCGGCTGTGAGAGACCTGGCGTGGCGCGGAGGCGGCTCCGCCGAGGATGCTGGGAGTTGTAGTCCGGGGCAGGCCGACCGCCGCCTCCTTTCGTGTATCCCTGGGACGGGAAAGGCTGGGAAGAGACAGCACGGGACGCGGAGATCGGGCTCGGTGAGGGCGCTTTTGGCGGCGGAAGGAGGCGCCGCGTTGTGACCCGTGGTGCCCGGCGGCGGGGAGGAGCGGCCGGAGGGCTGGGCCGGGCGGTGCCGGGCCCGGGCGGCTGCGGGACGTGCGCGGCTCGCTCCTCGCGTTCGGACCCGGCGCGGCCTCGCGGGGCTGCGGCGGCTCCTGCGCTCCGAGCGCTGCCAGCGCCGGGCTCCGAGGCTCGCTGTGAGGTGAGGGTCAGGGAGCAGCACTGCGCGGAATTCCCGCTGCGATTTATCCCGGTGCTTCGCTTGGTGCCGTCCTGCTCCTGCCTCCGGCCGGGTTTCCTCCTGCGGGCAGAGCCCGGGTTGTTCGGAGCCTCGGGCACCGAATTCCAGCCCTGCCGCGGCGAATTTGAGTGCTGGTCCTGGTAAAATGTCTGAGGTTTCGTCCTCACCCTCGGGAATCTGTTAATGCCGGATGGAAATGGTGCTTCAGGAGCTTGATTGCTTTATTGTAGTGTCTGTGGAGGCATAATTTGCTTTTTGTGCGATTTATTTGGTTTTACTACCATATGAAAAAAGCACATTACTTCTTTTGGGAGAACACCTCTGAAAGCGCTGGAGCTGTTGCATCACATCCTGTGCTATCCATACCCTGGAAAAACGATGGGAGCAGATTGTTGGGATGGGCCGGGTCTGGCTGTTTCCTTGATGGGGTTATTTCATGGCACTGCTGGATGGTGTTCCGCAGTTCAGGATCAGCAGTTCTCCCCCTGCAGCATCACCGGTGTGTGGGGTTTCGGGAGGATTTTGTGACACTGAAATATTTGATAGCAATGAGGTGGGGGGTGGCCTGCTGCAGATCCTGAGTGTTGGCATCAGTATGAAAATGTGTGGAATGAAATAATTGGAATTCTGATGGTTCTGATAAGGTCAGGCAACCTTTGGAAAAATGGAGCTTGCTGGGTTGATGGTGTCCGTGGGCTCTGTCTGCCCTGGTGACAAGGGAAGGCCACCAGCCCTTGCTGTCATGCCTGGAGTTTCAGCTGTCCTGGCAAATGGATTTTGCAGAGGCACCACGCCAAGAGGGATACCAGCACACACTGCTGTGAGTTGACACCTGCAGTGGATGGCCAGAAGCTTTCCCCTGTCACACTAACACAGCCAAGGAGGTGGTGAAAGTTTTGTTCAATCACACAGTTCTGAGGTTTGGGGTTCCCTGGGGGATGCCATCACACAGGGACTGCACTTTGTCACAACAGTGGTTAAAGAGGTTAGCCGGATTTTGGGAATTACTTGGGATGTGCACACAACTTATATACCCTAAGCGAGTGGTAAAATTGAACGTATGAATGAGACTCTCAAAAGACAAATTAGCAAAATTTGTCAGGAAACGTCCATGACATGGGTTCAGGCCTTGCCTAAAGCTTTACTGAGAATCCACATACAACCAAGGCAGAGGGATAACATCAGTGCCTGTGAAATACTGTGTGGCAGCCATATCAAATTCCACATATTCCACATGAAATTCACATGAAGACAAAACTTGATTTACAGAGGTGTCCAATGGCTTTAGGTTCCACTTTACAGAAGCTCCAGAATCACATGGAGCTATCCAGACCCACAGGACTGGACACACCTGCACATCCCTTCCAGCCTGGAGACTGGGTCTGTGTGAAGTGGTGGGACAGTGATCCTCTACAAGCTGAGTGGAGAGGACCATTCCAAGTCCTGCTGACCACCCTCACCACAGTCAAAGTTGCTGGCAAAGGACCCTGGATTCACGATTCCAGAGTTACGGGGAGGGGAGGGGAGGGGAGGGGAGGGGAGGGGAGGGGAGGGGAGGGGAGGGGAGGGGAGGGGAGGGGAGGGGAGAGACTATATAATTATGAGACACCAGCACTGTTCATCTTCAGCAGGATGGTAGTGAGAAATCATATTTCAAAAAGAAGCAATTAAGAGGGAGCCAGTCTCACTGCAAATATGTTGAGAAGTCATGGCCTGAAGGTCCCTCAGCCAACAGGGAATTCACCAAAGGTTTTGGGGCCCATTTTCTTGAGGAAAATTACTGTGAAGAATCAAGAGTAAATTTTACTTAAAAACTGCTTGTGTCAGTGCGCTGTCATTTGCTTAAATGGTTGAGAATCAGCACCAAAGTCAGGCCTTTGGCCATAGCTCACAACTTTTTCATTTAGACCTTTTTTTTTTTTATTTTAATGGGTTTTTGTTTCCATATTACTTTTATTTGAACGATGTCTATGAAAACGCATTTGCTTTCACAAGGTGGTTAGTTTACACTGGAGGTAGGTGCTCTGTGAGCTCGTACCAACCCTATCCTGTCTTTGGATTCATTGCAATCTGGCCAGATTGTCACATACATTTTTAATTTATGATGATCCTCAAATACAATTCCAACTTCCTCAAACACAATTCCAGCTTCCACACAGTCTAGCTCAGGTTAATGAACTTCAGGCCAACTAACTTGCCATTAATCTTCAGGAAATGGCCTTACTCTTTGTAACAAATGCAATGTCAATCAGTGTCCTGTGCTGAAATCACAGTCACACTGATCAGAAGCAAACAGTTCCATGAGCAGAAATAAAACATAAAGCCTAAAAGCAAATTTGATTCCCCCATTCTTTCTTCCCCTCAAATGTAAGAAGAATTTGGTCAGAGAAGGAAAAATTACTGGTTTGTTTAGTTCTTTGATACTTCAGCTAAGAACCAATACATTTGAAAACTTCCTCACCGTGAAGAGATCCAAAATAAATGAGGAAAAAGAGTCTGAAAAGAAAAATGCTGAAGCTAAAGCTGCTTTCCCACCTTGGCTTCAGCTAAGAAATAGCAGTGCACTGTGTTAAAATGATCACCGGCAAGACCGAGCAGGGAAGGAAGCCGTGCACACACCTGGCTGAAACAGGGGCATTTCCTGCAGAATAAAGGAGCTTTGATTTGCCCCACGTAGGGGCAGGAGGGGCAAGGCTGAGGAGGGGCTGCATCCTGCCGGGACCTCCCAGCGGGACCCATAAATTGGGAAGGGGCTGCGGGTTGAACTGCCAAAAGACAGAAAGCTGAACTGCTGGTGCCCTGCCATCCTGCTGGAGAGAGGGGCTGCTCGTGACTGGCACGAGTGTGATGCCACGTCCCTGAAATGAGGCGTCACCTCCCTGCAATTGGTCACATTCAGTGGAGCCTATAAAGCACATTGCTCCAAAGCCACTGTCTGAAACAAGAAAACCTGGAGCCAATTTACTAAACAGAATTTATGGCAGGCCCCTTGTGGCAATAAACAGAGCTCTTCAGCCTTCTCAAACACCCAGACAGGAAGGAGCTCTGTGCTTATGGGAGCTTCTTCAGATGGTTCAGCTCAAACCTATCTAAATGCAAAATCTTGCATTCACAAATACTGTGTAGTTTCCAACTTCTCCTGGTGTCACTGAGCCCAGAGCTGAAATGACTGTGACCCATCTGTAAACAGACGCTTTTTAAACTGTATTCTTGAAACTCTCAGTTAATTCGGTTTAAAAAGCCTTTATGGAATTACAGGATAATTTAACACCTGTTCCCAGCACTAGTTTTCCAAGGTCATTTTAAAGTTCAGAATTTTATATTCCAATCAAGAGTTATGGTCAGTTTTAGTGAATCTAATAGCAATGTTGCAAATTGTGGCAACTGAAAATCTAGCACAACCTAGTCACTGTAAGCTTATAAATTCATTATAAACCTGATGAGTAAGTTGCCAAGGCCATGTGGCTTCAAGATGTAATTTTCTATCACTGATGCAAAAGTTTTTCTTTCATCTATCCTTGTTTGAGATCTTGGGGTTTGATTTTGTTTTGATATATGGAGTCAGAGAGAGCAAAAGATGTCCCTTCCAGACATCAACAACACAGCATGAGTGGCCTGTCAGACAAACATATTGCTTTAAAAGATTCCAAACTAAACAGCTACAAAAGGAAACAAAAATTACTCCTCCTACCATTCAAATGTATTGAAAGCTACATGATCTCTTTATCATCTCTTTATTAAGTAGATGTACTTGATCTATATGCACACAAATTTAAAGCATATTTCTTTAACTACAGATATACAGATATGTGTCCAATGCATTATAGAGATGTCTCACCTTGAAATTATCATACAAATTCCAAAAGAAAAATTACTGTGGTTGTCTACTGTGTGGTTCAAACCTGCATTATAATCATAAACTGGATATTGAATTGTCATTGTTGATAAGTGGGAAAACTGTAAGCATACATGACTCAGATAAGTAATTTAGAAAATCAAATAAACTAGAAATAAAATTACATCTTTAGACTTATTTACATATCTTCACTCAGTTCTGCAATAAAAGAGATGACATTTATCCAGAGCACAATCAAACTGTGTTCTTGTACCCCTTGGATAGATGCTCTGTTTCTTCTTTGGCAGAGGATGTTTTTCTCTTCATTGTGAAATCTCAGTTAAAGCTAACTCCATCCAAGAGCTGGTAAACAGTATTATTCATCACTATTTCCCTACCTATGAAGTAGATTTTGTGCTGTTTTTAGTCTAGAAAATGTTCTCTTCCGAGAGTCATAGAAAACTTCTTTTTACACAAACCCCAGATCAGCATTACCTCACTTCCCAGCACCAGGAGAAATTAATGAATGAAAAGACAATGGTACAATCAAAAAACATTGTGTGAGCCTACTGTGGGTGGTTTTTTTTTCATTTTATTTTGCTTAAATTACTGGGTTTAGTGTACCTGGTTTAGATGAGGTTTTGCCCTAGAGCAGTCTTCTCTATTGTTAAATACCCAAATGCTTAGCAAAGACTCATAAGAAGCATAACCCAGCTTACAATGAGTTATACAAAACTTTAAAGGCTTTAACTTTCACTGAGCTCCTCACAGGATTTCCACACTATCCACTCAACACCAATAACTTGGAAAGAAAAATCACTACTCTGATTCGCACTTGAGAAGAACCAAACAGAGCAAAGAAAAAGGAAGGGTTTGAGAGACAATGAGGATGCACCCGGGGGAACAAAGAGCCAGCAAAAAATCTGGTTTTATTGCAGAGAACCATCTGATAATAAATAAAGCTCTCCAATAAGAGAGCAAAATACATTTGAGGAGTTTAGTGGATTTTTTGTTGAGAGGAACTCAAGCTCAAGTAAAAATGGTGACTAAGGAAGGTGAAACATGAGAGAAAAGAAAGGAACTTCCTTCTTTTGTTTACTTGTTCATACTTTCCAGCATCATTTCTGAAGGGAATATACTGGTAGCAGCATATCTAACAGGCATGTAGTCTGTTTGGAGATAAACACTGGCAGAAATGGTAGAAACTTTACAGAATGCTCTGTGTCACATTGCTCTGAATACTTTATCTGACCATGATATTTACCTTGGGCACCTCAAATTATACTGCTGGTCAGGAAGTGTGCCATCGGAGCCAGGTGTTTCTGTGCTAAAAATGTGATCCAGTCACTTTGATTTGGTGAGTTGAGCCCATAAAAGCTGGACCCGCTTTCAGGGTGAATTTGGAGAACTCAGCTACAGGTGGATGCAGCATGTGGGATTTTCCCAGTTGCTGGGAAGAGTTCTCCAGCTCCTCTCTCCAAGATGGGACTCCACAGCAACTCTGGATGGACTCTGGATGACGGTGAAGTGTTTAGGGCATTGGTGATGGATCTTTCTCAATTATGGTCCTGTCTCTCGTACAGTAATGAGGTGACCTTGCTTGTTTTTGCTTGTTGCTAAAGCCAAGCATGTAAGATCACTTTAGTTTTCAGTTGCCTTCATATTCCTAGTAAAATACCACCTTTGTTTCCATTGATGTCTGTGTCCTTTAAACGCCCCTGTCAATTGGCAGAACAAGGGCCTAAGGCCTACTGGAATCAACATTTCTCTGACTTGTTGAAGTTTCCTGAGGAATGGTTTGTGCCCCTCATATTTTTCAACAGCTACAATAGGCTGTGTCAGTAGAAAAGAGGAACCTAAACAAGTATCTTGAGTTTCCTGAAAGGAACAAAGCTCTTGGACAGCAAGCAGCATTCCCACAGAAGTAGCAGGGTAAAACTCCCAGCAAACTGAAGACACCTTGATGAATGGATTAGTGGCATTATGGGCCATGTTTGCCTGTGATTCCTATGTTGCCTTTTTCCCAATCTGAAAATGGAAGTTGAGATACTTTTAGTAAGGAGATGATATAAAAGTGGATCTTCATTTGAAGGTTTTCAGGAGCAGTTATGTAAAGATGTCCACAAAAGCCCCACTCCCTCCAGGGATGAGTACATATGTCTAGGTTTTAGGAAATTAGCATAATTGATAAAAAGCACCAGTTAGGAGGACAAGTGGTTATGTAATTCCCTACCAGGTCGAGTTCCTTCTCTGGAGTCCCCCCTGGGCACTGGCTTTGTCCATGAAAAGGTATCTCCAAGAATTGCTCTCAACCTTGGCTCCCAGGAAGGACCAAGATAGCACTGGGGCCTTGAATCCCCTGGGGCTTGGAGCCCTGGAATTTGTTTTGTCTTTCTGCTTAGGGAAATGCCTTGGAAAAGTACTGGGAAAACTAGTCACTAATACAGTAGGCCACAGAGCTACAAAGACATGTGTGAACAATACAGAGGGCATAGAAAAGAGAAAAAGGAAAAACCTAAATGGCATCAGCAAGGTCCTGGGCGTGAACACACAGGTTCAGCTGGTCTTCTCAGCCCTATTTCTGCGTATTCCTGGGAACCAGAGGAATCCTGCTGGAGTCTGTGGGGAGATGGGTTTGGCAAGTAAAAGTTCATTTCTTCTTTTCTCCTTGGAGCAGCTCCTGTTCCTACCATCAGTTGAGCCTCTCTCTAGTCTGATGCCTCTGCTTGTTGCAGCAAAACAATTTATGGCAGATGGAAGACACTGACACTGCCAGGGACATGGCTTTCTCCAGTGCCAGCTATGAGTGGGAGTCAGAAGAAAAACTCTATTAAGCACAACTCCATTGGAAGATTCCCTTCCTTTTCACTGTGTGAATAAGCTCTACATTCACCTCTGAATTGTCAGTTGTTTGTTAAGTATGAGAAGTTCTCTTTTATGATTTTTTTACTGTGGTATGGAATGGGATAAGGGTCTCCTTCATTGACAAACTCCAGACCAAACTGCCTTTGGAATATGGCCCACTGGGCAGTTTTTGCCCAGCCATGAGACTTCTAGATAAGAAAGCTGGGACAATGGTATTTGCAGCCAAAACCCAAGTGTGGGAAAGTGAAAACATCCTGTGGAGATAAAGGCCTCCAGCTGTTCCTAGAAATCAATAGAGTTCCTGCCAAATGATTATGTATTGCTGAGTGCAATCTGTTTGCCTGGATGAGAGTCTTGCTCAACTGAAAAAGCAGAAAGATCAGCAAGGGTGCTCCCAAAGGCCCATCACATTGCTTTTATTTTGCTCATCTGTCTTAAGTTTGCAATTAAATGTGTGTCTGCAGCTGAGCTGATGAGAGAAAAAAAATATAAAAAAGAGACTCATGTCAGGGCAGTGACATTCCACAAGAGGAATCACTGGTGTACATTTCATGGACCACTCTCAACCCTATTAAAGTATTGTAGTCCTGGTTTAAAATAGACAGGCATGAAACAACTTGGAGAGACAGAGACTAAAATGGCTTGTGGATTTGCTTTTTAGGAAAAAGGAAAACTACCCAAAAGGTGTTGTTATAGAACATTTTAAAATATAATATATAAAAATTAACAACTGCCATAAATAAGAGTTTAAAAAGTGTTTTGGTATATGAATACTTAAAAACTAAGAAATGTGAAGATATGAATGCACATTTTCATAAAAATATGAAATTCCAGACAAAAAGATACACTGATCTACAATACATAGGTTGGTAAAGCTGTACTTTAATGAGCTCTTTTTAGATTACTAGAGCTTTTTCCTTGTTAGGAGAGGCTAGGCTATTCCATCACAAAACTGTCACCAAGACAGATTTCTTCCGAGTCTTGCTGAGATATTCTGATCCAGAAAAGGTCTGAGCGAAGGCAGAGAATAGGCTCTGCGTGATCCGAAACTGGAGGATGATTCGGAGGGTCCGGAAGACCAAAAACTACTGAACGGCCAAGTGCTGTACCCAGAGCATGAGCTGAATGTAGAGCCACTACCAGTTGCTTGAGCACTCCAATTGGAGGGATCGGAAATGGTAAAAGTACGGAATGGGTCACTGCTGTAAGCGGAGGATGAGCCGAATGAAGAGCCACTCCCACTTGCTTGCGCACACCAGTTGGAGGGATTGGCAGGGCAGACAGGATTTGGTGGTATAACATAGGCGGAATTCATCTGTGCTCTGGGTGGCAAAACAATGAGTAATGAGCCTGATGCTTGTGAGACATCGTAAGTCCTGCCTGCCGGCCCTGCCCAGCACACTGCAATTAAAAAAAAGAATAAAAAACAAATAATGACAGCATCTACATTTGCTTTTAAACACCTTTCCCAGAGGTATGTATGTGAAGTAGATATAACTGTTCGATTCTTGTCTTAAGTGCTTCTTTGAAATACACAGCACCTGATTATAGATACTAATCATTACCAGAAAAAGGACATGAGCACAAGTATCCTTCCCTAGGAAGTCTTGGAAAACAACAGCACTTTATTTGAAGTGCTACAGTTATGTACTGACATCTTTTACTCCTCATCATTATAATTGCCAGGGTTGGTATTTTTAATCCAGTAAACAAACTTATTCTGCAATCTCCCTGAAAAAAATTTTCATCCCTGTGTTAGCTTTCAGCACCCCCTTTCTTTTCTGAAAAATGTCTCAGAACATTTCTGTTAGCATGAAAGTTATCACTCCATTATCTTTACAAATAAGCATTGTTGTTATTTGCCTAGAGAAGCTGTGCAGCATGAAGGGAGATGCTGGCTCTGAAGCCACATCTAAGTGACTAAAACTGCTTGAAAAGCAGACTTACCATTAGGAGCAGGATCAACAGGTGTACTGACTCCTCG
Organism: Catharus ustulatus; assembly: GCF_009819885.2. Classification (NCBI taxonomy): domain Eukaryota; kingdom Metazoa; phylum Chordata; class Aves; order Passeriformes; family Turdidae; genus Catharus; species Catharus ustulatus. The sequence goes on from NW_024879543.1 coordinate 407,832, forward strand.
GGGCATAAAGTAACTCGGAAAAGATTCTGCCAGAGAAAGTAAAGTAGCTTCAGAGAATGTAAATATTGAAACCAAGGAAATGGACAGAACTGAAATAGTTATGGTTGGAAGGGGAGCCTGGGCTGGTTCCAGACACAGTGTAGGTTCTGTAGGGTGACACACCAGAGGTTGTGTCATTTCCAGAAAAAGGGTAAGTTCTGCAGTGTGTCCCACCAGAGGGTATCTCAGTACCTGACAAACTGTGGGATCTGTGTCTAGGCACTCCCTAGCATACTGCAATTAAAAAAAAATAGAATAAAAAACAAATCAAGACAGAACCTACATTTGCTATTAAACACCTCTCACAGAGGTATGTATGTGATGTACTTATAATTGTTTCCTTCTTGTCTTAAGTGCTTCTTAGAAACACAGGGCACCTGGTTATAGATACTAATCTTTATTGGACAAAGGACATGAGCACAGGTATCCTTCCCTAGGAAGTCTTGGAAAACAACAGCACTTTATTTGAAGTGCTACAGTTATGTACTGACATCTTTTACTCCTCATCATTATAATTGCCAGGGTTGGTATTTTTAATCCAGTAAAAAAACTTATTCTGCAATCTCCCTGACAAAAATTTTCATCCCTGTGTTAGCTTTCAGCACCCCCTTTCTTTCCTGAAAAATGTCTCAGAATATGTCTGTTAACACAAAATTTGTCACTCCATTACTGTTTACAAATAAACATTGTTGTTGTTTGCCTAGAGAAGCTGTGCAGCATGAAGGGAGATGCTGGCTCTGAAGCCACATCTAAGTGACTAAAACTGCTTGAAAAGCAGACTTACCAGGAGGAGCAGGATCAACAGGTGTGCTGGTTGCTTGGGGTAGAAAGTAACTCGGAAGATCTGCCAGAGAAAGTAAAGTAGCTTCAGAGAATGTAAATATTGAAACCAAGGAAATGCACAGAACTGAAATAGTTATGGTTGGAAGGGGAGCCTGGGTTGGTTCCAGACACAGTGTAGGTTCTGTAGGGTGACACACCAGAGGTTGTGTCATTTCCAGACAAAGAGTTAAGTTCTGTAGTGTGTCAGAGAATATCTCAGTACCTGGCAAACTGTGGGATCTGTGTCGAGGCACCGCCCAGCATACTGCAATAAAAACAAAGGAATAAAAAACAAAGTCAAGACAAATTCTACATTTGCTATTAAATACCTCTCACAGAGGTATCTATATGAAGTACTTATAATTGTTTGCTTATTGTCTTAAGGGCTTCTTTGAAACACAGGGCATCTGATTATAGATATGAATCTTTACTGGACAAAGGAGATGAGTGCAAATATCCTGCCCTAGGAAGTGTTGGAAAACAACAGCACTTTATTTGAAATGACATAAATATGTACTGATATCTTTTAGTCCTCATCATTGCAATTGCTAGGGTGGGTGTTTTTAATTCAGTGAAGAAACCTATTCTGCAATCACCGTGACAAAAATTTTCACCCCTGTGTTAGCTCTCAGCACCCCCTTTCGTTTCTGAAAAATGTCTCAGAATATTTCTGTTAGCACGAAATTTATTACAGCACAAAATTTATCACTCCATTATCATTACAAATAAACATTGTTGTTATTTGCCTAGAGAAGCTGTACAGCATGAAGGGAGATGCTGACTCTGAAGCCACATCTAAGTGACTAAAACTGCTTGAAAAGCAGACTTACCAGAAGGAGCAGGACCCACAGGTGTACTGGTTCCTTGGGGTATAAAGTAAATCGGAAAAGATTCTGCCAGAGAAAGCAAAGTAGCTTCAGAGAATGTAAATATTGAAACCAAGGAAATGCACAGAACTGAAATAGTTATGGTTGGAAGGGAAGCCTGGGTTGGTTCCAGACACAGTGTAGGTTCTGTAGGGTGACACACCAGAGGTTGTGTCGGTTCCAGACATTGAGCAGCTTATGTAGAGTGTCCCACCAGAGGGTATCTCAGTACCTGACAAAGACTAGACTCTCCCCAGCTTATTGCAATTAAAAAAATAGGATAAAAACCAAATCCGGACAGAATATTTTACTCTTCATCTTTATAATTGCTAGAGTAGGTTTTCTAAATCCAGTAAACAAATTATTTTTATAGTCTCCCCGACAAAAAATTTTATGCCTGTTTTAGCATTCACCACCCTGTTTCTCATCTGAAATAAGTGTCAGAACTTTTCTGATAGTTCTTACTTTATTGCTTCATTATCTTTGCACTTAACTACTGTTGTTATTTGCCTACAGAAGCTGTGCAGCATGAAGGGAGATGATGCCTAGGAACCCATATCCAGGACTGCACAGCCAAGATTGGCACGGCCAGGGCGGCGCCAGGCGGCCGCGGCCATCCTGGGATGGCTCGCAAGGAACTGGATTTGTTCAGCCGCCTTTAGCCGGACATGCTGCCAACAGAAGGGCCAAGTGGTGGCAGCTGCTCTGCTGTTCCTTTTCTGCATTCAGCTTGAAGAAAGGTGCTGAGCGGAGCCGGCAGCTGGCACGGCCCGTATGGTGCTGGCGGGAACCAACGTGAGAGGCATGAGGAGCAATTCCCCAGTGCAGAGCCCAGACAGAATCAACCTTTTAATGCTGCAGAACTCTAGAAAAGCTTTTCAACTGATAGAACTTGAGAAGAAGCAAACCTATGGACACCGGTCCTCTCTCAAGTCAGAGCTAAAAAAAGGTGAAGACCCGTGAGGAGAACAACATGGTGACACTAAGGTCGGTAGAAAAGAGGGAGGGGGAGGAAGAGGTGCTCTGGGCCTCGGAGCTGAAATTCTCCTGCAAGCCATGGTGAGGACTATAATACAACAATCTATTTCCCTGTAATTCATGAAGTGATGGGGGAATGCAGAATTCACCCACAGCCTGTGAGAAAAAGGTGCTCACGCTAGAATGCGTGGATGCTGAGAATTTGAGATCTGGTGAAAGACTTGAACAGAGAGAGGGAGAACCCTTGCTTCCAGAAATACAAGAAAAAGACCCTTGCTTTTATACTAGAACAGCTGATCCTTAAAATAAAACCCCATGAACTAAATGGCTTCACAAAAAAATAAAGCACTTGTGGGAAGACTGCTTTGCCCGTGTGAGGGACTCACATTGCAGCAGATTTGGGCTAAATCCTAAATAGGCACCTAAAAATTAAAACCACGTTGAAAAAGTTCACAGAGAGCTGTCTCTTGTGGGAATGACCCCATGGCATAGACAAAGACTACTCTCCCTAAGCGAATTGAACAAAGATTTTTAGAAGTGACAAACTGACTAAAACCCCCATGTTTCTGTCTCCCTGCATTGTCGGTGGGAAGGAAAGAAGGGCTGGGGGAAGGGAGAGGTGTTTTTAGTCCTCGTTATCCTTTTAAAATTCTGTTGATAGATTCTTCTTTGATCTTGCTTTGCCCCTGATATATTTTTCTCCTAATCCTTATCTCACCCCATTAGCTGTTAAATTGTTCTTTCCCCTCTTCTGCTCAACTATGGCAGAGGAGAAGAAGTAAATTATTTGTCCATGGGTACACTGGCGTTTAGCCAATGTCAAACCCACGACACTATCGGATTTTACTTGACTTATTGTCACTGAAAGAATATTCACATTTCAAAGCAAATAAACCATCCAGTACTAAGAGTACTAAAGAAAAATCACAATTATTTGAGGTCCACAGTTATTTAATTCTTTTCCACACTCTTTCCAAGGAAAAAAAGCCAATGTGACAAATTTCTACAACATCGTTGAAAGTAAAGTTTAAAAAGCAAGGAAATCCAAAGAACTGACTGACATGGTTATGATTGCAAGGAAAGGAATGGATATTACAAAATTCTTAATGGTTTAAAACAGAAGGAAAGGAAAAAAGCCTTTGGAATCAAAAAAAAAAAAAAAAAGAAAAAGAGAAAGAATTTCAAAACAGTAATAAAAGAAAAAATCAAAAACGAAACATCTATCCACCAACACTCACCAAAACCAAAAAAATCGAACCAACTAGCAACCAAAGACAATAAAAAATAAAAATATCCAAACAAATGGGAACCATGAGAAAAATAAACTACAATAAATTAATTATAAAAAATTACAACAATTTAAATCCCTGCGTTAGATTTCACCATCCCTTTCTCGTCTGAAAACAGTCACAAACCATTTCTGTTAGCATTGGCTCTATTACTCCACTACGTTAACATTTAAGTGTTCTTGTATTTGCGTAGAGAAGCTGTGCAGCATGAAGGGAGCTGCTGCTTCTGAACCCACATCCAAGTGACCATATTTACTTGAAATCAGACTTACCATTACGAGCACGTGTAGGAGCAGCAGGTGCACCAGCTGCTGTGGATGAAACATCGGGCTGAAAAGCATCTGTTCAGAGAAGGTAAAGTTTATAAACCAAGGAAATGCACAGAGCAGAAAGGGTTATGTTTGGAAAGACAGGGTATTAGAAAATCTTGATGGTTTATAACAGAAAGAAAGGAAAAGCTTTTGGTAAAATAAAAACAGAGAAAGAAATAAAAAGAAGCAATAAAAGAAAATATTTAAAATATTAAAACTAATATTATTATCATTATTTAAAATATTAAAAATCCATCTACTGTTCAGCCAACACTCCCCAAACACAAAAATTCCAATCAGCCAAGCAACTAAGGCCAAACCAAATTATAAAATATCAAAGCAAATTAAGGATCAATAGAACAAATACTCATTCCAGGAGTAATTTGATTCCCTGTCTTAGCTTTCACCATTTCCTTTCGCATCTGAACAATGTCACAAAACATCTGTTCAGTAAAAGAAAGTATTAAGAAGCAAGGAAATGCACTGAACAAAAGTGGTTATGATTGCAAGGAAATGCTATTACAAAATGTTAACAGTTTAAAACAGAAAGGAAGGAAAAAGCTTTGTGTAAAAAAAAAAAAAAAAAAGAAACTAAAAGAAGTAATAAAGAAAAAATAAAACCAACAAGAATCAAACATCCACACACCCGCCACAACCACTACCTAAAAGCAAAAAAATACAAGAAACCAAGCATTTCAAACTCAAACTAAAACTAAACAAAGCAAAAAATCATAGGAAATAGGTACCCTGTAAAAAAAACCCCAACATTACAGTAGCAATTTTAATCTCTGTGTTATCCTACACCAGCCACCTTTCTCTTCTGAAAAAAGTCTCAGAACATTTCTCTTTGCACTACTTTTAACTGCTGCATTGTCTTTACAATTATGTAAAGTTTCATTTTGCCTACAGAACCTGTGCAGTGTGAAGGAAGACTGGTGTCTGGGAAGCCACATTCAAGTGAATAAATTGCTTGAAGAGCAGGACTTACCACAAGGAGCAGGAGCAGGAGGAGGTGTATGGACTGTTTGTTGTACAACGTTTAACATCTGTTCAGAGAAAGTACAGTAATTTCACGAATACAAGCCGCACCGTTTTGACCAAAATTTTGCTCCCATACCGGAAATGCGGCTAATATTCAGGTGCGGCCAATATGTGAATAATTTTCTGACATTTTCAACCCTGGGAGGGCAAACCAAGTCCGTGCAAACTGCAAAGTCAAGCTCCTGCCAGTAAAACCCTGCATTTACGCAGTTGTTACAAACTGGATACTCTGTTGCTTGGTGGGTGGAGCTACTCCGTGCAGGCAGCACAGGGGGTGGGGAAGGCGGGGCAGCTCTCTCCTGCTGGCCCCGCCACTCGGGGGAAGCAGGGGCAGCTCTCTCCTGCTGGCCCCGTGGCTCGGAGGAGGCAGGGGCTCTCTCCTGCTGACCCCGCAGCTCGGGGGAAGCAGGGGCTCTCTCCTGGTTGGTGCCGCAGCTCGGGGTGCTCCCGTCCCTGCGTGCCGCTGCCACAGGAGCAGGCAGGCTACATCCCCGGCTCCCATCGCCGCCGCAGGTGCCGGCGGGCTCTGTGCCTCGCCTGCCGCCGCGGGGCAGCGCTGGGCCAGGGTGACCAAGCCCAGCGGTGGCGGCGGCCGGACCCAAGCATCCCCGCCGAGTGGCAGCACTGAGCTGGGCCACCCAGCCATGTTGGCAGCCCCGAGCCCTCATGGCCCAAGCTGAGCCAGTAAACCCCGCCCTGCCGCGGTTCTGTTACTATTTGGCAACTTTGTTGCACGCGGATCCTCGCTGTGAACGACAGAGCGGCTTATACTCAGGTGCAGCTAATTTATGGACAAAAAACAAAATGTTTGCCAACACCCGGCGATGTGGCTTATACTCAGTGCGGCTTGTATTCGTGAATTTACTGTAAATTCACTTCAGAGGAGGGAAATGTGAAAAAGCAAGGAAATGCACACAGCCAAAATGGTTATGGTTGCAAGGGAAAACTGCTGCAAAATGTCAGTGGTTTATAACAGAAAGAAAGAAAGAAGTTTTGGTTTTTGAAAAAGAAATGAAAGGAAGTAATAGAAAAGCTTAAATG